>NC_092690.1:30667896-30864933 GCF_964275005.1 Diadema setosum
AACAAGAATTGTTTTAGCACAGAAATCCTTAAACCTTCATGGCTCTGATGTTTTGGATTTTTTTTACCCGAAAAACTTTATCAATGAAATCAATCAAATTAATTCAATATGTGTCCGAATATTGGAGCATGTAATTATTCAATTGTTTTTAATTTTCACTTCTAAAGTTAAAGTAATAGCTCCGAATCGAACGAACACAACAAACATGAACATTTACACATATTCACAACTTATTTTTTTTTCAAACACTTCACATTTTGCCCAATGCACCGCTGCATTTTTTGCACGCAGTGGTGACTTGTATATTATATTCCTACAATTTCTTGAATAGACTCGTTTCTTCAGAGCCTCTTGTCTATGTAAAGTTCACACTTTTCCAGAGTGTGCACTTTCTTTCCAACATTTAGATAGGTTAGGAGAGTCCATTAGAATTGAGTTATACATCATTTTAAAGGTCAGAGTTTGCTCTTGTAGAATCTGCCGTTAACTAAAAATCCATGTATGTACTTTATGTTTGTTTTGTGGTGCAGGGTCACATATGCTAAAACATGTTTCTGGGTGAGTCGGGGGATTGCCCGGGATGTCCACGCAGATAACCAGTAGAAGGACCGTAGCGGTAGCACCTAGGAGGCAGCACGCACGCAACTACATCGTAACTAGAACGTGAATAGAAACGTAAGTAGCTTACGTCCAGCACGCACGCAAAACTCGTCCAAATCCTTGTCAGCTCGGAGAAGATTACCCTGCCTGCTGGAAAGTCCATACACGCAACGGGCCCCCGGAAGGGTGTGACAGGGACTTAAGACTACAAAGAGACAATTTCGACTTCCGAATAGAAAAATAGTACATGTTCCTGGAAAAATACTTACTTGAACCTACATCCTGAATCGATGTTGTTACCTGCTGCACAGGCACGTTTTGGACTTCCTGTTTTGAACACCGGAGTAACTGTTAGTGCAGTAATGATCACGTAAAAAAAAGAAAAAAATATATCAGCAAAGAACACTAACAGCCTCACTGATTTCATTCTTTAGTATCCGTATCTGGGATACGATATATGTTTACACTCGATGATACATTCCAAAGGCAGACCAATCTAAAATTAACATTTCATTAGACTGATATTTAGGATATATATATATATAATATATATATATATATATATGTATGTATCTCAGCCTGCCATACGCACTCGGATAGCACCACAGGTGAAGCGGAATATTTTCTGGCACTTCTTTCTTTGCTTCTGTGAGAAGACAAAGCAAAGATACAAGAACGCCGATCAAAAAGAAAGAGGCAACATTCACTGACATCCATACTGATATTGTTTTATTAAACTTTTTATAATGACACAGGACTTGGTACAAGTATGTGTTCTTAATTCTATTCATGGAAAGTCATGGAAAAATTGAAATCAATAATTAAAGGGGATGGCTAGTAACTGATCAGTGGAAATCAGTGGAAATGCTGGGGGATAATTGTACTAATCATTGAGGGTTCATTTAAGAGAACATCATATATCTGTTGTTGTGTGAAAATTATTTGCTTCAGAATGGTCTCATATTCAAGTAATGTGCAGTTTAATGTTTCCAAGTTAGCATGCCTGTACAGTGACGGGGCATTAAACTATACATTACTTGAATATGAGACCGCTCTGAAGCAAATAATTTTCACACAACAATATATATATTATATATATAATATATATATATATATACATTAAACCTCGCATGAGTCGAAGCTCTCGGGACTGACAAAAAATGCGTCGACTTAAGTGAACTTCGAGTCTCGCGAGAGTCGATTTTTTTTCGACTCAAAGTTATGTACATGTATTATAGTACATTTGCATGTAGTGTGTGTGTGTGTGTGTGTGCGTGAGTGTGTGTGTGCGTGAGTGTGTGTGTTTGCATTCAAATGTGACCGTTCTTGAAGATGATCTTCTTATTTCGTTCTAAATTGAACATGGAATTTGTATCAATACTACATGTAGTAGTTAAACGTAGTTCTGAGAATGTCTGCGCCAATGTGGCAATGTACATGTGCTATGTACGTAGCCATCTCTGTCAACCTACCCTGAGACAAACACTCTCCCAGGCCCATCCCACTTCCATTGAACAAAACTATACAGCCAGCCGGGCACGCACAAACAAGGTCTGCTCACTTGTCCTGTCACTAAAATATTAAAGCAGCGATTGGTTGACCAAGGAGTTCTGGCTTGACATGGATAAAGTATGGATGTGCTGTGTGTATGGATAAAGTATAGATCGATGTGCTATGTGTATACATGTGTACATGTGAATGTATTATACATGCGTATATACATGCGTGCGGAGCGGTACGGTGAGTGTGCATGCTTACCTGCAGCAGGTCAGGGACGGGGTTCTGCGCGTATCCGGGCACTTACCCCCTGGGCAACTACCCTCCGGATAACTACCACACGGATAATTACCCCCCCCCCCCAGGTCTATTCTCCCCTAGGGCAACTACCCCCCGGACAACTACCCTCCTAGGGCAATCACCCTCCAGGGCCATTACCCCCTAGGACAACTACCATCCGGTCATCTACCCTCCTAGGGCAACTACCCCAAAGGGCAGTTACCCCTAGGACATCTACCCCCCCGGATAACTACCCCCTGGGTAACTACCCCCTGGATGACTACCCCCCGGATAACTACCCCCTTGATAACTACCCCCGGAGAACTACCCCCCCCCCCCCAGTTAACTACCCCCCGGATAACTACCCCCTGGATAACTACCCCCCGGAGAATTACCCCTTGGGTAACTACCCCCGGATAACTACCCCCAGGATTACTACCCCCAGGATAACTACCACCCGGATTACCACCCCGAGATACCCCCCCCCCCCCTCCTGATACTTACCCACTGACAACCCCTCCCCCCCCCCCCCCCGAAAGTTACCATACACACGTTGTAGTTTTTCCATAAGTTCATAACACCATATCAGAAGACTAAGCTCATATAGGCCCTACATAATGCACCTTTCTCTTACACTGTCATCATTTACTCTTTTGGCTGGTCATTTTCTACCATTATAACACATTAGACGATAAACGTAAGAAAAGGAGAGTTGATTTCACTGCAATTCATATTCCCTTAATATTAGCGAGGGACCCTTCGATATATAAAGCCATAGTTTATGATAGGATCCGGGCACGGTTTTAGGAAAGTTATCAGTCCTGACAAGCTATCAGTTCCACACAATTACCAATCGTTGTAGGTCGATCAAAGCAGGTCCATGGTAACAAGTCAGTGACTCGAGCTTATCAATCAAGCAGAACCCATGGTTTTATTGAAATTATTAGAGACTAACAAGATGTCATAACTGGCAACTTTAATCAAACGGTGCCCTAATCTGTCATTTGAGTAAAATTACAGCTTATTTTACATACAAGTAGAAGTGTGCTAGTTTTCAAATTAAATGTTCTCGACACTTTAAGGGGAAATCAAGTTCAAATATAAGCTAGTCTGATTAGAAAGAGTAAATTATTACGAGTTTAACGGTATTTCTTTTCTTCTTTTTTGTGTTAAAAAAAACCGAGTTGTTAACGAAGTCTTTTGTCCTGCACCCTCTTTTTGAATAGATCTAGAGAGTTGTAGTTGACAGAATCCTTTTTACATTAGGGCTGCTCTGTTTTATCCCGGCCATTTTAAGACTATTTTTTTTTCACAAAAACTTGAATCCTTCTTGGAATGACATGCTCTTTAATATTTCGTAAAGGGTTTCTAATTATCTCACCCAAAAGATAATGAAAATCTGGGGGGCATTAAGGAACTTGTCGGATGAAATATCTGACAAGTCAATTATATCCGACAAGTTTTGAGAATTTTTTTAGTCTGATTGGCTGATTTCTCTGAACTTGTCGGATGTAATTGACTTGTCAGATATTTTATCCGACAAGTTCCTTCATGAAGTGAACCCCTGATGTTAGGTCTCGACCAAAACCAGACGATATGAAAAAATGTTGTTGTTGGTTTTTTTTTTTCAATTCATATAGCAAACGTTGTTCGAAAATGACAATGAGAGACGTTATTTTCTGGGGGGGGGGGGGTTATTGCAAGATGGGTGATTGTTTGGAGCCTAATTTTAATAAGGAGTAATTGAGTATATGAATATAAAAACGACCCAAGTCCATGGAAGACCATTTCGAGTAAACTAAAAAAAAAAACTTCATACCTTTTTTTTGTCCAATAATATTCTGTTTAACTGTGATGGGAAGGCACCATTGTATATACCAATTAGAACATATATTATTATGACAATTAACATTAACATTAATTGTGGAGAGGCCATTTTGTGTGATGGACTTGGGTCGTTCTTTGATTCATATACATGATATTTTGCAATAGAGATGAGAGAAAGACGAGAGAGGGCGCTATAATATGAATGTAAGAATTACCCAAGTCCTTCATTCTTACATTCATATAAGATTTAACTCATTTATTTCAGATTTATTTTCATGCGTGGATTCCTTCTTTTCGTTATACATTGCATATTTATACTTCTTCGGTTATAACGACATTTCGTTAAAACGAAAAAAAAACAAAAAAACAACAACAACTGCCGGTCCTGAGCATTTCGTCATAACGGGACTGCACTGCACATGAACACACACGAGATAATCCCTTGTAATGAGAGAAAGAGGAAAGGTGAGTAATGAATGACAGGAGTTATACCTCCACGGTACATGGACAGAGAAAAGCGAGAAGGAAGAGTAAGATGATGGGTCAAACCAGGGCACGTGAGGCACGAGATATAAGCTCCTCAAATTAAAGAAGGGTTACATGGAGTTGTGATAAACGATAGACGATTGTGGTTAAATATATATATATATATTGCAAAAAGTGAAGTGTAACATTTCATTAAAATGTCTTTAGTTCAATGGTAAAGGCTGTCAAACTTAAAACTTCTTTTATACTACTATCAAGAGAAATCCGAAATTTCGGAACAGTAAAAGAAAATACAGATTTAGCGAAAATAGTTTTGGTTAAAGGCATTGACATTTACTGGATTACCGGGTAGGACATGCAGGGACAGTTTCGTTTTTGATGAACATAGAGTCTAAATACAGAAGGGAGAAATTAAGCTTGTATACATAAATCGATAAAAACGATACAAAGATGTTGTTTTCATAAGATGAAGTATCAGTATGGCATCTCCGTGATTCCTGGCAAATGATACAAAGAACTTCGTTTCCTGTAGTAATAATATTCTTTTTATTAAAGTAAGAGTGTGTGTGTGTGGGGGGGGGGGGGGAGGGGGGCAATGACCCGGGAGGTAGTTATCCAGGGGGTAATTGACGTGGTGCACGGTCCTGGGGGTAATTTTCCTTTTGATAGTTATTTAGGGGAGGGGGAGTTGTAGGCCTACTTATCCGGGGTAATCATCCATGGGAAGTTATCGGAGGGGGTAGTTATCGGGTGGAAGTTATCTGGGTTATGGGAGGAGGAGGTAGTTAACATGGGGATAATTATCCTGGTGGTAATTATCTGGGGGGGGGGGTAGTTATCCTGAGGGTAATTATCCGGGGGTTAATTATCAGGGGGGTAATTATCCGGGGGGGGGGGGGGAGTTATTATCCGGGAGTAATTATCCGGGGTATCCGGGGGGTATCCGGGTTGTAATTATCCGGGGGTAGTTATCGGGGGGGGGGGTAGCTCTCCGGGGGGTAGTTACCCAGGGGGTAGTTCTCCGGGGGGTATGTTATCCAGAGGGTAGTTCTCCGGGGGGTAGTTACCCAAGGGGTAGTTCTCCGGGGGGTATTTATCCAGGGGGTAGTTATCCGCGGGGGTAGTTATCCAGGGGTAGTTATCCGAGGGGTAGTTATCCAGGGGGTAGTTTTCCTAATGGGGAATTACCCTGGGGGTGATTGCCCTATACTAAGGAGGGTAGTTATCCGGGGGGTAGTTGTCCTAGGGGGTAATTACCCTGAAGGGTAATTGCCCTTGGAGGGTAGTTGTCCGGGGGTAGTTGCCCTAGGGGGGAGTTTTCCTAGGGGGTAATTATCCGGGTGGTAGTTGTCCGGAGGGTGGTTTTCCAGGGGGTAGTGTTCCTAGACCCGGTTCTGCGACATGCCGATTTTTTTGTTCTCCTCTAAATGTAATGAGAATGCCAGAGAAATCTTCTTTGGCTCAAGTGATGTAAACTACATGTATTTTGTACAAAAGGGACTGAATGTTTTACTTCGACTCAGCCGAAATTCGACTCTCGTACTTCGGCTTACAGAGACTCCAACTCTCCCGTTTTCGACCGGAGATCTCCAGCCGAAAACCCATTTTTGCAAAATCTCCCGTTCTCCCGCTTGAGATTTGATTTCTCCCGCCCTGGCTCTTTGTCTCCCGTTGGAAAGGATTTCTTATACTTATTTCTATCGTATGTTGAAAAAATAAGCCTTAGATAGCACCAGAAAACATCTAGAACCCTGGGAATTTCGCGCTTCGCGCACATCAAGTTGGAGTCTCTCGTTTGCTAAGGGTTTCATGTGGGAGAATCTCCAGATCAGAAGGTGCTTGGGGTTGGAGTCTCTGAGCTTATCCAAATATTTCTTAGAGAAAATACATGTACATAGGGAAAAATCTGGACTTTTTATTTTGCTTCGAGTTAAGTGATTTTCGACTTGCTCGACGTCGACTTATCCGAGATTTATTGTATATAATATATATAAATATATATATAATGTGCTCTTAAAAGAATCCCACAAGGAATGGAACAATCATCCCCCTCATCCCCCAGCATTCCCACTGATTCCCACTGAGTAGTTAGTAGCCACCGCCTTTAATTATTGAAATTAAATTTTCAATGCACTTTAAATCGGCAAATAAATGAAATGAATGAATGAATCGATAAATAAATGATTGTCAGATACAAACCGTGTGCCTGTTTGGAAGAAAAATGGCCCCAATGAGTACGTACATGAACGATACTGATACGCCTTCGCAACGTGACTGACTATGCGATCCTTTACACTTTTAAGTCAGAATTTTCTGACTAATTTTTGAAAGCACAAATCAGCTGAATAATTTATTATATTCCACAAAAGAATCTTGCTGAAGGATTGGTCAAGAAGTGATTACGTGATGAAGCGAAGTTTTGCCCATCACATCACCTGACAAGAAAATTTCGTTACACTTGTTGTAGTCCCTTTTGCTTCGCTGATCGCTTTACTCCATACAGTCTTAACGCGAGATGAGCACTCACGAAATAAAAGTTCGCGGCACTGTGGGATTTCACATGAACTAGGTCAAATGAAAATCCAAAGTGCAACGCACTTTCACTTCGGTACCGCGCGCGGTGCGCGGAGAAAATTCGTTGTTTTGCCATCAAAGATTGTAAGCGTCATTAGCCATGTCTACACCTATCCCAAAACTTGTAGTTATACTAACTACGAGCGCAAAAATGCGTTCCCCTAACCACGACAAAACTTCGATGCCGTTCACACCTACATGCAGTTAGCAAAACCTCGAGATAAAGATAACTACGATAGAAAATAAAGGGCGTCTAGTTTGCACATAGGGTTGCACACTATTGTGGAAAAAACTGAGCGTCGTGGTTAACAAAACTCCGTTCACATCTGTCATAGTTTAAGTGCGCTGCCACAGCGCGCTTAAACTACGCGCTTAAACCACGACAACACCCTAAGAAATCCTGTGGTGTTGTCGTGGTGTCTTCGCCTTAAGGTTTTGTCGTGGTTTTCTTAACTACATGCGTCTACATCTACGCTAACTTGGATTTTAGTGCCTCGTAGTTTACAAAACCTCGAGGTTTAGAAAACCTTAAGGTAAAGGGACCTAGGTGTGAACCTCACTTTTGTTTTTCATCTACGCGCATTAGTCTAAAGTAAACTACAGTTAGGGTACCGGTCTTCGACACTTTAGCATATTTCCTTGTTTACCATCAATACTGCATCGTTTTACCTCGGAATTTCGATATGAACTTGAGCTACAAAGGCCAATAATGATATGCCTTGAACGAATTCCAATTTGACTGCACTCGTTTTCAATTTTAGCGATTTCCGTCACGCCGTCGCTGGCATCAGATTTCGATACCCAGCATCATTTTTAAGACACAATCACAGCGAGCATCACGCATAAATCACATGGCGCTTACAGTATAATGTACACTGCATTGTGGACGCAAACCAGCAAAGTACCGGCGCAAGAGCTTGCTGTTTCCTCTGTAACGTGTCTTAAAGGGGCATAGTCCCGGTAGTGTAGAGGGCGCTGTTGATGATACTGCCGATCACCGTTGGCATTGATACGAAGATAACCGAAGTTGAGCTGTCATCAAGAGTAAAGTGCATAGCTGTTGCTAAGTAACGTTGCCTTCGTTGTCTTCTCTGCGCATCACGTAGTCTGCAGTAATGCCAGGGTGCGTGCATATGTGCTTGTTATTATGACATCACAAAAGAAGTTTGCTAAAGCTGTCATCCCCCTCAGCCGAATCATGAGCCGAACTGTGTGATCCGACCACTGACTACAGTGAATCGGACTTCTTCGGACTCGGGGAAGTGGGCCAAAGCGTAAGCGGTAAAGAGGAGTCGATAGCGTACAAGTGTAAGTCTCTATAGGAAACTTGCGCCGTGCGCCCGCGTACGCATTTGACTAAAACACGGGGACCATGCACCTTTAATATGGGAATGTCAAAATCTGGTGCCACATTCTCAAAGCCAACTCTTTCTACAAGTTTGCTCATTTATCTAGAATTCAGCCATGAAACCACTAAAGACGATTATGAAATCGAACATCTTGGCAAACAAACTGATACTAAAGTATAACCGGCATGGGTGCATTTCCTTTTACCTCGATGTTTACAAAATGCGTCATATTGTTTGGACCCCTACAAAATTAATGGTCGACATCAAAATTTCTGCTGACAGTGGGTTGTTTTTCTCCTAAATATTCTATCGTCGGATTATGATAACAAGTGACAAACGGTGTTTATATAAGGCTAGAAATGTGATTGATAACTTGGTTGATTGTTGAAGTCAGACGTTTGTATCGAGTATAAGATTTAATAAGAATTATCTGCTGGGTGTCGAAATCTGGGTCCTGTCGAAAACTGGTGCACTAACGGTACGTAGCCTTAACCCTAATGATACCTAAAAACAGCTAAAACGGTTTGAGATGTGGAATTAAATAGGGATATCTAGGACCTATAGATGTGGAATATAAAGCAAATAATCAACTTTTAGTTTCAGGCAATGAGACAAACTATCACTTCCTCGGCTCTTTCCTCAGCTGCGCTTCGGAGAGATAGCCGCATCCAGATCTCCTCGGAAGTGGTAGTTTGTCCCATCAACTTCACCAACGTTGATTATTTGCTTACTATGCTCTACAGTGATTGCATGGAGAGAAAAGGCATCCCAGTATGCATTATTGAATTGCTCCAGTTTCATTCTTAAGTAATGGACCTGAGAAAGATTCGTATAATATGCCCCAATGAATACGAATTTTCATCCCTTTCGCCTTCGACACTGTCTTGGATCCCTTACTTACCTTTCTCAGATTCATTCCGTCAATGATTCTCTTCAGTAAGTGCGGTTTTGTTTGGTCAGTGGTGTTGGGCAACAGTGCAGCTGTACATGTAGGGAAATGGCAATAGCTATGCGGTTCTCTGTTAGAGGTGAATAACAACTCATGGAAGCCCATAACAATCAGTCTGAAATGGCAATGTAAAGTTTGATTGCGGTTAGGTGATTATCCGGGTCTGAATTAGAGCTTAATTGTTCGTTTTGAGTGAAGACCAGTGACAAATTTATGAAGTGAGTTTACCATGAGAATAACTAAACTTCTTAAAGCTGATTGGTCATTATCACGGTACCTTTGTAGTTACATTTGTCTAAGATAACAATAGTAAGAGTGTCCAGGTGCAAGTCATCTTGATTCAACTTGCCTTAATGTCTGGTAACTGTCTGCACTGGTTCCGTCATTATACTGATCATCATCAGTTCAGTTGGCAGAAAATGCATTACTTTGCCATGGATAATATTATTCACGTGAGCCTTCTGCTTTCCAATGTCATTCAGCCAAGTTCTGCCAGTATGATTTTTTTTCTTTTAATTTCATTCTTAGTCTTTCTTCTTATTTTCACCTCAACCTTCCTTTCAGCAAGTGTATCTAAAACCTTTTTATTTTACCACAAGTTATAATAATGATTGCAATATTTTATTCAGCTGTCTATCCAGTTTGGTATCATGCGAAACGTCAGCAACACAATTGTCAGAAAGGGATGCAGAAATGCCTTTCAAACGAACAGTTTGGATCGTGTCATAGTCGCAGCATTGAGGTGGTTTTTTGATTGCCTTCGTTTTGTTTTTCAAGCTTTTTTTTTTGTGGCTAAATTTGTTGTTATCATTATCTTTATGATCCTGATTGTGATTATGATTAGCATCGCAAACATATGTGTTATAATTACATGAACACACAGAGATTTAGGGACAGTTCCTCAAAACGAGCTATTGTATTTTCTTCAGCTCCTAAAATAATATTTACTTCTTTCAGACAGTCGGTTTTTCATGAGATTGATAACATCATCTGCGGGAAATTAGGTGAAAAGAATGTTAAGTTCCTGTACCATCACATTCTCTGTACTTTCAATTTTATAACATAAGAACGACCGAAAAGAAAATATCGATATAATTCTTGTCCTTCTTGTTATTATCAATATATGATGATTATCATCAGAATTACCTTCTTGTTATTATCAATATATGATGATTATCATCAGAATTACAATATGGTTACAGGCTTTCCACTCTCCATTTCACACGGACAAAGAATGATTGCCCAAGATTACTTTTACGAAGACTGGGAAGTAATAATTCAAATCGAGCTCATTTCATGGTATACAGAGTTTCATACACTTATTCTCCCCTCCCCTCCCCCCCCCCTCTCTCTCTCTCTCTCTCTCTCTCTCTTTCTCTCTGTCAGCTTGATTTCCATTCATTATATTTCATATTAATCATGGTAGTATTATTTGCTCTTGTTATTGTAAAACACACCACAACCTTCATATGCAATTTCCATTCATTTGATTGATATACAAACTTAAAATAACAAGGCTGGTGCGTTGGATTAGTCGGTAGCGCGTCTGCCTCCGAACAAAGCGACCCGTGTTCTAGCCCGAATCTTTACTAAGCAATGCTGTGTGAAATCATACCGTCCCGTCAAGCAAGCGGCAGAACACTCTGTCGCTCAGACAGGACAGAAAATGGAGGTCCCAGTGTGAGAGAGCCATGACTCCTACACGCAAAAGCCCCCTTCATTCATTCATTGCAAAGAGCAGGATGTTTAACCTGGTGAAGTGGTCCCACCTCATATTCAACTGGACCCCATGGAAGACCAGCTTAGCATAGCTGAATATGGGCTATCCAGCCGTCTTCTCAGATGGAAATGAACAAACAAACAAACAAACAAACAAACAAACAACGAGAAATTATGTAATCACGTGATACCTGCAACGTCTTGGCGATTACATATTTCTGCAGCTTCACGAAGTCGACATCTAATCGCGTAAATGCTGCATTTTTGTCTCGACACCCAGTCTTCCAGCATTTTGTCTGTTCTAAACATCCATTCTAAGTTCTCCCTGTTTCTGGCATCTATGTCTTCTGGCTTCATGCGTGCCTCTTCACCTAACTTCTGGCAGTGCCGTTTGGTTATAGCAAGAGCTAGCTCGTATATGTATTCTTTATTTTCTGTAGATGGATGAGAAGAAATATAGATCAAAACATCGCACCCTATTACCATGAATAAAGCAAAGTACAACTAACAATCAACATGAGGCCTTTAAGGGAACGCTTCTTGAAATAACGTCCAAAATCTATTTTGATTTTTAAGAAATGGCATGTCATGTCAAACAAATAAAAAACGGTTAATTGCCATCATCCCTCTGATGGAATGTGTTATCATAGTTTTACAATATCAGCCGTGTATGCAAAATGACAATGAAATATCGGCTTGCGTATCACCTACTAAATAAAAAGAAGAAGAAAAGGGCTCCGAGCATTCTCTTTTGCGAAAATGCACACCTTATTGTGATTGTATGCTAGACATTCCAAGAAATAAAATGAATGGAGAAAAGAATATTTACAATTTGTACTCCAATGATTAATTGTTAGACATGAACATAAACTATCCGTGCATGATATTATTCCCGAATTCTACCAGAATACGTCGATTGTTAGTTTCCCGGCATTTGCTTTCCTAGCAAATGTACACACAATTTTGCACAATTTTGAAATCTTCTCTTACTGTATACAAATCATACTCTCAAAGGAATGTGTATGTGTGTATTTAAGGGCTTTACAGGTGCATAAAATTAAGTGTCAACATCGGAATGATTTTAGAATGCTAGTCAACCACTCTCTTATATTCACTTACATAGTGGTACCTCTTCCAAAGGATATGAAGATATTGTATATCCAATTTCTTCTGTGATAACACGTATCTCATCTATCGTTCTGTGTCATATATCAACCACTGTCCACAATATATTTTGTAGACATAAACAAAAACAATAGTCCACCTCTAAAAATTATAAGCTGCAATTGTATGGTGAGCAATAATTACGTAGGATATATATGTGCCTGATTATTACACACTTATCTCCCTCACTAACAAACACTCTCATTCAACCCCTCCTCCTTTCCGTTTCCTCGTCTCTGTTTATGCAACTGTCACGTTATATTTACTACATTGTGTCAACCGGACTTCAAGAACGTTTACCCATTAACAAGGTTTTTCGCATCGAATCATAATTATAGTGAGGCATTTTCACTTACTTCTGACGACGAACCGATAAACCAAATAGGCAACACCAAACACAACCACGGCAACTAGACTGGAAACGAGCGCTACAAAAGAAATCATTACAAGACATTACAAGAATGGCTTTGTGATCTAATTGATCTTTTGAATCTGCATAGACATTGAAACAATAACTATCTTCTTCTTCTTCTTCTTCTTCTTCTTCTTCTTCTTCTTGTAGTTATGCGTCCTTCAGAATTGAAAATTATTACAGACCAGATTTATGCTGTGCGTGCTGTGCTTGTGTGAATGTGCAGCAAAGAAAAAAAAAAATGATTGAATAAAAATCTGGGGGCGCGATTAAAAATCCATCAGTAGTCTACAAACATAGCTAGCCAAGAGCTTAAGGTAGGAAGGCCTCCAATGGTGGGGATATAGTGGATATCAGGATCAGGGTTTTTTTTTTAACGAGCAGAAAATGTGCGTTATGATTTCGACTAATTTTGACTTTTCTGCATTGCTAAAGCGTGTCTAAATATTTCACTTCAAGTTCAAGTTGATTTTATTTCATTTCCAACAGCAAACAATCCAATCCAATCTCAGTCTCTTTATTCATTTAAGCATGAACTTAAATTAGTTTTTCTGAATGCATATCTATAGCTATTCTTCAATCCTCCTCGACATTCTCTGTTCATACTTCACATTACTGACATTATCGATTATGTAACATGTGTCTCGCTCGTGATTTCTGTATTATCTCCTGAACTTCCTTTGTACACATTTGGTATCTCTGCTATTGTACACTGCATCTGACTTGTACCTCGCTCGGGTGATCACGCAACTCTCAAGAAGTCTTGTGCCGCGGACATTGTTTTCTTTGTTTTTGTTTTTCTTTTTCTTTTTACTTTTTGGCGTTTATATTTCTCCAATTCACAAATTGCCATTCCTTTAATTACATATACCAAGTAAGAAATAATCACATCCGCATCTGGGAATCTACACCCTACAAGCAATGCTTCTATGTAAATTCCTCATATTTCACATGTTTTATTGTCTTATAAGCTGTACTTGGCAATTCATCCAGGCTTTTGTATTGTGATGTTTATGTTTTATGTATTTGTTAAAACGTAGAATATGGAACAATTAAAAAAAATAATTATAATTATAAATACAATGAAACACTCGTATACACAGATGTCAGGAAATCAGTACCACAATGCGAAGAACAGAATAACATCGTAAAAGAGATAAAGGTAGATTATCAACAAAGATACAAATAACTGTTACGTCACTGTGGTTAAAACAATATTGCTGGAAATGGAGGGGACTACTGAAAAGCAGGGCTTGTAGAATGCAGTCCCCTCGTACAGAAAAAAATATAACTGCAAAAAAAAAAACAAAAAAAAAAAAACACAACTACAACAATTTCCCTAAGCGGTTGTAGAAAAAAAACAACAACACACAGACAGAGTAATACAAACGTACATGCACACATACCAACATTAACAAACACAAAGCGGCTCTCTTGTAAGGAAAGATTGATGAGAGGACAGAAAGATAGTAAGGAAGGTAGGTAGTCCTCAAGTTTTATCTGTTTGAAACACGTGTAAAAACAAACACAACCAGCTGGCTAAGTTGTTTTTTTTTTTATGTCAAGTTCATATATGTATAGGCCTATTGTCCTTATAACTTTTGAATAAGGTATACGTGGATATAGCTGACCATTCAGTGTAAACTTCGATTACTGAATATAATTGTCTTATAAAAATGGGTAGAAATGGTAAAAACACACTGTCTATACTGTGATTAAGGTACGAACGACGGAAGTTTGATCGAGTACCAATAAGCATGCCAACGAGAATCGGTGACCAAATGATGTCTGTAGTCGCGGACGAAGGCGGAGTCACAAGGGTCACATTAATCCGCTGTAGTGTGACATGGGTGGTATTTGATTCACCTACACAGGCGAAGACCCCGGACAAACCTGGCAAAGTTGTGATCGTCGCGTTGATATTCTGCGTGCCGTCACCATCATTGCGTGAGTATAAGTAAGCAATAGAGGATACTTTCGTCTCGTTGTGAAGCCAGTATATATTGACATCACGTGGTGGCACGTTTCTTGCCTGACACTGTAGTGTGGTATTTTGCGGGTCGTAAAGCAGGAAGCAGTTCGCACTTGAACACCCTCTGACCGAGAGGAAATCTATGGCAAATAATAACCAAGGGTGAAGATGAACATTGTGCACGTTAATACGCACTTCAAAATCACATACGTTAGATACAGAGAGAAAGTGCAGGGTTGTAAAAAAAGATAAAATATAAGCCAAAGACAATGTTTGCCTTATATCTGTAGATTAACTCTTAACTCTGCATTTTTTTTTCACAATACTTTCTGTAAACCCCTAACTCTCCATTTTTTTTTTGGCATAATTCAAATTTAATTTTAAGTGCATGCAGCCTTAAACTCAAATGACTGTTACTTTCATTGGTCGAAATCAAACAAATAATGTTAATTATGATGAAATAATAATGATAATAATAATAATAATTATTGTTATTATTGTTAGTATTATTATTATTATTATCATTATCATTATTATTATCATCATTATTATTTCATAATGTTTACGAAGCGTTCTTGTCTGTTTTGAAAATGAAAATCAAATCTGAACATTATTTCCGATACCTCTCGTCACGTATAACCCCTTCTCCGATATTTGACATTACTCTAATTATGTTATTTTGACGCTTAGGACATATTTTTCTATTTCTCTTTTGTTTTGCAGTATTGAAAAAAAAAAGGTGAAAGTGTAAATTCATGACAATCCTGGGCTTGATCTTAAAAGCAGATAATCTTATTATACCCTCATCTGCAGCTAAATTGCACAGGAGACAAAGGCATTTACTTTGAATACTCTTTCGTGAAAGCTTGCGGAATTTGAAGTCCATTACTATTCCTAGTTTCGAGTGTACCATTCTGTTCGCAGTTTCACTTTTTTTGAATGAAACAAATCTGAATATTTGCAAAATAACATTTTCATCGTTCGAATGCATGTTATAATTTATGATTCTTTCCATTATATGGCTGTCAGCTACATGTATGAAGGACATGACAAAACTTTTCGTCGAGTCTCCTAACAAGCTTTTTCTATAAGAAGGATTCAAACTTTATAAAACTGGTTTTCCCGGTCAATTTCACACTTTTGTCATTCAAGTTCCTATTCCGAGCATTCGATTTCACTCATTCCACGGTCGCAGCACTGAATCAGCAAACAAATGCAAAGTCGCACACACTGATTTTGCGTGAGGACTGAAAATAAGTGAAATGGGTCAACCTAGCCGAACTTGACTTTTTCATATTTTCTGAAAGAACGGGTCTTCATTTACATTATGCTAAAATTTGGTATCATAAATTGGGCAGGAAAGTGTGTTTTTTAGCAGTTTATCTCGAACATTTTTGGTAGAATAGTGTGATTAGGTGTGTCTTTAGAATCCCTTTTTCATTTCTGAAAAACCTTGTCCCACCCTTCACGTTCAACTCAAATAACTTTTGAAAGGATAGTGCTACTGCTTTGAAAGTTGGCATTGATTATGAACAGAATGTGTTAATGAGGCGTGCTTAATTTCAGTTTAATCTGATAATCCCTTCATTCTTGTTACTCTGGTGGTTGACTTCCTGTTTTTCGTCCCAGTCAGCACAGTTTGGTAAAGATTAAGCGCTTGAATAGACAATGTACTTCAGAGCCTCTTATCTCATTTCACAATTTTCCTGAGATTGTGCTTTCTTTCCAATATTTAGATAGGTTAGGAGAGTCCATTTGATTTGAGTTATACTGTACATCATTTTAAAGCTTAAAGTCTGCTCTTTCAGAATATGGTCTTAACTAAAAATTTATGTCTGGTGACTTTTTGTTTTGAGGTGCAGGGTCACATATAGGGATTTATGATGATTATCTATTTTGCAGTAGAGGTCCATCTGTTCATCGAAAATTTTGAACTTGCGCTTAGCGAGGAATATACAGGCACATGTCCCTCGGATTGGACATAAAATGGAGGTCCCATGTGTGAGAGAGTCACAACTCTTGCACGTAAAAGATCCCACTTCATTATTCATCGCAAAGAGCAGGGTGTTTAAGGCTAACATCCAACTGGACCCCATATGGAAGACCAGCTATTGCAACTTAATATGGGTTATCCAGCCATCTTCTTTGATGGAAAATGAAACAAACAAACAAACATTAGGCACTGTAAAGGCCTACAAACGAGCATTATACGTAGGGTTGGGTGACACCTTCGAGGAAAAAAAAAAACCAATTTCGACTATATTGAAACTGATACATGAGCATTTAATACGTCTTGTTTGTTGTTTATTGCTGTCTTATTGGTTTACTTTTGCGGGACTATGCGAGATCATTCGTGTGTCCGTTTGTCTTTAAATTGATGAATTGTCATAATGTGTTTGGTATTGGGGCTTTGTCAGCATGCAATATCATCAAGAAATACGATGAAATTGTCGTTGTGTCGTTTGGATGCACTGCTGATTGGACAATACAATTTGAAATTTATTGAGAAGAAAAACAAAGAATACATTTTCCTCGTTAAATTAATTGCACGAAGTAGGAACTTGATTGCCTAAAATGAAATTGAACGCTCCAAACAAGCTCATTGGGACTATCACATGACTATCGCGTGAATTTGAATGCCCGAGTAGGAAAGTCGGTGCTCGCATTTTGAAATTGGATGCCAAATCGTGAATTTGATTTCACGAAAACGAAATAGAACGCCCCTAAATAAAATTGATCGCTCGTATTCTGAATTTGAATGCTCGAATATTTTCGCGTGCGTGCCCTGTGTGAATTTGAATGCGCATTAATGAATTTGACCGGGAAAACCTATAGTAGAAAATTTAAAGCTTAGAATTTGCTAACCGGGATTAAGTGAGAAATTATTTCTGCTGCCGAACGCCATATATCCTGGTGATGGTTTGCTTTGATTCTTATGCAAGGAGTAAATATATTTTGGTTCATGGTCATTCAATATATTTTGTACGCATGGTATGTGACGTTATCAAACAGGATGAACACTCTATGATTATGTTAAGAATGGAACACTCCTGATATATTTCTAGATCTATCTCATTTAGCACCTCTTCAAGGCAGGAGGTTATAAAACACATTGCCCCGTCATCATTGCATGTAAATGGGCTAATGTAAATATATAAAAAATAAAGCGAAAGTCATTGAACTCTTGAAGCAAACCTCTCACAGAGACATCAGTACTGTTTTCGATGATGACTCCTTCGTCATCCGTTACTACGCAGTGGTATCGACCGGCGTCGTCCTCATCGACTCTTTTGATGACCAGCGAGTAGTTGTCACCAAACTCCACCAAACCCGCTTGGTAGCTTTCGCCATTGATCACATTCTCGTGCCACATTATCAAAAGGGTGGAGGAACTGAAAGCATTTCCTGGATTCATTTCTATGTAAAAATGGGCGGATATGATGAAGAACATGTATATCCCGGACGTTTAGCTTTTGGCATACAAACATAACATTTCGTGATACGGTTAGAGCTTCTCTTATCATCAACAAGAAGAAAATCTAATAATTATAAAAAGAGGAATATTGGTGAGCTCTATATCGGACGTTTTATTTTCCTGAAATTTTGTGTGTGTGTGTGTGTGTGTGTGTGTGTGGGAGGGGGCTGTAACATTTGCAATATTTTATGTATACCGGCTTTCTTATTATTCCGCATAACAAGAATGGTCGGGTTCCTTATGTTAGAATTTTAACTTTCGTCGGATTTTTGTGGAGAGTATGAAAACTATACATTTTTGGAAACGTTACAATATAAGCAATCAGAAAAACAATGTTTCCATTTGCACCGAATCATTTATGGCCACCATCTTGGATTTTATAAAATGGCCGCCATAAACAATGTTTTTTTGTTAATATATCTCAACTTCTAAGTGACATAGAGCTTTTATTTTGACAGCTAAACTACCATTTTCAGGGTCAAAGAATCCAATGCTCCTAGTTTCATGTGTGTTGAGACATTTCCTATAGCATTTCTCGCAAGTACTTACTAATTTTGTGACAGATTACGTAATATCAATTTACAAAGATTTTATGTAAGACTAATGAAGTGTCTGTCTAGGTCGTTTTTCAGGGTTTCCCCGCACTTGCGTGTATGTGTGTGGGTGTGTGTGTGTGTGTGTGTGTGTATGTGTGTGTGTGTGTGTGTGTTGGTTGGGGTGCAGTACCGGGGTGTGGGGAAATCAAGGTCAAGCCCTCCCCCCCCCCCCCATCTATCTGCTTAAATGGAAGAATCTAAAGAAGGAACATTTGAAAATTTATAGGTTTTTGTGATTATTTCCCCCTGATTCTTGTTTTTCTTCTGATTTTGTTACTTTTTTGGGGGGGAGGGAGGGGAGGGGATAAACATCAAGCAATATTCCAGGCTGAGCGATTCCAGCATGTGTGAAAGCAAGCCACTGACCCATGCACGAGCCATACCAATACTCCTAGAGGGGGCACATGAGTGGTCAACCCTGCTGACTGTGATCATTCAAGCAAGTCAACTGAGAAACCTGACTTTTGAAGAGCACCCTACAGTCATTTCATTATTTTGACATTGCTCTTTATGAGAACGTGGTTGAAATGCTGGATGCCAGACCTAACCCGAAATGCCCAGTTGTCCCATGACTGGGAGAACTTCATGTTGGCTTCTGTATGTGCTCTTGGTGTCTCCTGGCATTGATGATGATGGGTTATGATATATCTCAGCATCAACTTCTATATTATAGAAGCTGATATTTCTAGGTCTGCAACAATAAGGCAAATCCTGAAATGTACACATTACAGGGTGCTTGTCATGCCCACGTCTATTCATGTAATTATGTAGCTCTCTATGAAATGACAGTGGAAAAGTTCTTTAGAGGAAATCCTATAAGTGAAAGAGGTCTGTCTGAAGGCAACAGACCAAGTTGAAGCTAAAACGAAGCAAAACAAGCAAACACCACTCTATACTTGAGGCTTTGACCACTACTGATACCATCACGGCTTTCGAAGAATGTAAGGAATAAAAAAAAAAAATAGAAGAATGCAATGTTCACGGCAATGATGAATTACCTACATAAAGTCGAAGCAATCCTATGTTTTGTCTCTGCAACCAGAAATGCAGATCAATCCAGTATCAGGTCAGAGATGACACAAAATATTCCAACAAGCGGATTCCTTTTACAAAGCAAGTCAAAGGCAGACCTGATCAACGATCTTGCTTCAAAGACGCTAGTGTAGTTAAGAGTACTAAGTACAACACAGAAACATGTCATCATCTCTTCTTCAGGGCATGCCAGGAGCAATAAAAAGACTTTTTTGTAGGATAATAATCATGAAGAGGTAGACACACTGTTGATCTCTCATGCTGTCCTAGCATCACAGCGAAACTCATCAAATGCAGAGGTTTTTCTTCTCTACAGACACAGATGTCCTTCTTCTTCTTCTTCCCTTCTTCTTGTGATTAAAGGGTGTGTACAGTTCTGGTCAAGGTGTAAATTTAGCTTTTAACGTTTTGCGAGATATTCAGAAACCACTCTATGAGATATCAAAGAGCATGCAGTTCTAGGGGGTATCAAAAGTTTATTCGATGAAAATCGGTTATGAAATGGCTGAAACATCCAAAAACATGGTGAAACAAAGAGATCCTAATAAAGTTTGGGCATGTCGCCTTTTAATATTAGCACTTTTTTGGCTATCTCAACCATTTCATAACCAATTTTCATCAAATAAACGTTGAATCCTTTTTAAAATTACATGAATTTTCATATTTCATAAGAGGCTTTTCATTATCTCTCTGAGGAATGTTCAAAACATGAATCCCTACCTCAACCAGTACTGTACAGTCCCTTTAAGTGTGCCTCAATCAATTAGCTGAAGATTCTTGCAGATTGTTAGTGTTCTAATAGTCATAGCAAATAATCACTAGTGTTAGTTATAACAAACTTTGAGCTCGTGCTGAAGAACACGTCCATACTCATGACCTCTGGGTTATGGATATAGAACCTATATTATGGAGAGCCATAGGACCAGTCGTCTATGCGTTCACTGGTGCTGATAACACTGCATGGAATGCTATACTCATATCAACCTGGTTGCAAGTTTATATGAAGGCAGAAGAGATGTAATCAGTTCTCTGTAGATGCTTTCCACAGGGGATGAAGGGACTGAATTTGGTTGCTGGCTACTCTGGCAAGCTTTGTCTGTGCAGCCTACTAACCCAAATACATCTACATCAGGACTATCTCCGAACTGCGATGGCATCTCTTCTGCAAGCATAGGGGAGATGTTGACAGGCTACCTTCCACCCTTGGAGCTGTGAGACATATCCTAAGAGTCCATACCCAAGGCAGAGTGAGAGGACCCACCAGCATTGCTCTGCAGGATCCTCAGTTTAACCCATTTCTATCATGAGGAGCATGTTTTCTCCCCGGTGGAACATTTAAGTATGATCATTAATTTGTGCAATAATCAATGAATCAGAAAATGTAATTCGGGTGAGTTTACGGTTGAATCTAGCTTATTTTTTTTTTTACCCCTGAATTTCTTTGCTTGTGCGGCATTGAGTGTCACAATAAAGAGGACACTCAAAGCAAGCACAATTAATGTATGGACTGAAGGGTGGCCACAATGGAGATTGCAATAATGTAGAGAAAGTTGTTGCCTCAAAGAATAAACCCATATTTGTCATTAGGGGTATATTGGTTCTTAATGGACACTAACTACCAAAGTGGACATTAATTAAGTCTGATTACTTGTAGAACAGTTAATGAAACAGAACATGTCAGTTTGTTGTTGTATCTACTGCAAAGATTTTTAACCATTCTATTTCTGTGCCGAGGCAGCAGCGAGTGTCAAAATGATGAGGGTATTCCGGCCAAAAATGAAACTGACTATGGCAATGAGTGAGACGAGATGGAAAGAAAGTTGGCTGTCTCAGAGATTAAACCATTTTTTTTTTTTTTTGTTAGTAGGACCATGCTGGTTCTTTGGTTAGACACAACTCATAAAACCCAATACAATTAATCAATTTGATTATCAATTTCATGCTGATTACTTTAGAAAAGTGGTCAGTGTCAATTTGCAATAAGAAAAGAAAAAACAAAAGTAAAAAACAAATATAAAATACATAGGAAAATCCAAAAATAACAAAATACATAAGAATTGAAATGACTTTTATGATGTACAATTGTTGAATATGCTACAAAAGATATACAAACCAAAAAAAGTAGACTCTCAAATATCTAATTAGACTAAAATGTGATCTTGGGCATAATTTGCATAATTAATTGATAATCTAAGATTAGAAATGTATTATTTCAAAAAATCGTCTGACACAATCGTGTAGAATACGGGTGTCATGCACACCAAATTTCGTCGCGATCGAACCACTGATGGCCAAGATCTGGAGGGGGGTTGGGGCAGTTTTAGCACAGCCAAAAACGCCTGGACCGATTGGGGTTAATGGAACATTTATATCTGATTACTTGATAGAAACAATGAGATAGGAAATGTCAGTCAGGCAGGTTCACAGTTGCATCTGGCTCTTTTTTTAATGCGGTTTTCTCTGCCATTGGAATTCTTCTTCATGCCTCAGAGATTAAATCCATTTCTCTTATAATGAGTATATTGGTCCCACAGCCATGGACACTAACTTATTGCAATGTTCATGTCTGGTCACTTGTAAAACAATTAATAAAATTGAAAATGTCAGTCATGTGAGGCTATTGCGGAATTTAGTTTATCCATTTTGCTACCATTGGATTTCTTGGCCCTGAAAATGGTAGTTTTGCTGTGAAAATCAAATTTCTGGGTCATTTAGAAGCCGAAATATTGAAGAAAACATGTTTTACGGCGGCCATTTTGGAAAAATCCAAGATGACGCCCATATAGGTATCAGCGCAAATGGAAACATTATTTTCCTGATTGATTATACAATAACCTTTCGAAAAATGTATAATTTTGATACTCTCCAAAAAAATCTGGCGAAATTACATAAGGAACCCGATTATTTTGTCGACTCTCGGATTTTGTGTCAATACTATCATCAAAGAAGCAAACTCTGGTTTTCCATTACGAAATAATGTATTGTATTCGTTGAAAACAAACACCGATTTAAATCAGTGATAAAATCAAAATATCTCGGCAAATTGCGTTTCACATCTGATTTTTTTTTTTTTTTTGATTTATTGGTTTCTGTATCATCGTGGTACCTACACATTCATGTACAAATATAAACATAAGTTGTTTATACTTAATTTCATTGAATAGTTGCCTTTGACATTCATTTAAAATGATTCAAGAAACACACTTGATTCTTAAAACGAGTGCATGCGTTCCTAATGATCGTTTAGGGGGTGATCTATCTCCCGGACTTTGCGTTTAAAGACAACGTTTCTTGCTATCTGTATCATTGAATTGATAAAAGCCATCACCTTTGCGCCATTGTACGGTCTTGGGTGTCCCATGGATTTCGCACTTCAGTTTCCCTTGAAGTCCTCGCAAGAGAACCGGGCGGACATCAACTACTACTATGCCATATAGTTTTCGCCAACCTGTCAAACAAAGAAGTTAATAAAGACAAAGAAATATGGCGAGTTCTAATATTACTGACTTTGCTACAAATGATAAAACTGCCAAGTTTTCCGTGGATCTAATAAACACTACTTACGATCCCACTCACATTTCGGCTGATTTACAATTTTTTTCTGTCTATCACGAGTCATTGTAGAAGAGCAATGTCAGTGCCTTGTTTACCGATTTGACTTTCCCTAAAGGTTTCCCTAGTCCCTAGGTGTTTCCTTCGCGACCAGGGATGGCTACTGTAAACATAGTGCATTTTTGTGATGTGGTGTGCCAAATTTAACATTTTTAGGGTTGTTCTGGAACGTGTGATTATGAAAAAAAAAGTTAATTTTCATAAATGCACGGTTGCATGTTAACTTAATGCCCAATGGATTTTATGGGGGGGGGGGGTGATTTCATTAGCATATTTTGTTCTATGCGTTTCTTTGTATTGTGGTGACTATTTTGGTGAATGGGTGACCTTGGTAAGGTTCAATGGTGGGGTTATGTGGAGCGTTAGTTGTTCTATCTATGTGCTAAAATGTGACAGTGATAAATGATAAATAAAGTAAACAGGGGAGGCAATGCAGGAAGAGACGCTAGATTGCTAGCTTATATAACACGATCAGAAACAAATAATATTTCATCCTGCAATGTTTTAGATTGTGTCACTTTCATATCCATTCTTTTTTGGGATAACTAGAGTAGAAATAAACATAAAAAAATGAAAACTAGCATTACACAAAACAGTTTTTTTTTTTTTGTCTATCAAATGAAACGGCGTATCTGAATATAAAGGGAACGTTACGGAGACTGCCGTTTGGAACTCGCCAGTCACCACGACTCTTGCAACTCGTGCGACTCGAAAGATGAAATAGTTCCCCTTTTACGTGGCTTACCAACTTGTGAAAAGACTGCCAGCAGAGAAGTAGTAATGATGCCAAGAACTCCATCAAAATTCATTGTTCTTAACTTCTTATCCGCTATTGTACCTGTCATGAAAGAACAAATGTATATAGCTATACTTATTACAGTTACAAAGGTACATTGATGAGCTACTACACTCGTGTTTTCGATTTGGCATGGAAGACGAAACGATGAATAAGGGATAGGTTTTCCGTCGGTCAGGTTGTTCAAGTCTTTCTTTCGTAACATGTTGTCATTTTCTTGAATCAAAATTATTTCATGCATACCTGTGCTGCTCACCTATAAAGCGAGGCTTAATGAGTTCTAATGTTTTATGCTAGATAAAAGATGAAATACATCAGTGTAAACACAATCGCTTATAGCCCCTGTTCAGAATAACGATTAGAAACACGTGAGGAAATAACATTCA
The DNA here is from genome assembly GCF_964275005.1 of Diadema setosum. NCBI lineage: Eukaryota > Metazoa > Echinodermata > Echinoidea > Diadematoida > Diadematidae > Diadema > Diadema setosum. Next base: position 30,692,622 of record NC_092690.1, read on the forward strand.
GTTACTATTTCAGCAATTAATCAAATCACTCGTGACTCCATGATAAAACATTATATTATTTTGTTTCCACTATTCTTCAGTTGTGGTGTTAGTATCTTCATTTTTGTAAAGACAGAAAACAAGACTTGTACGTTACTTTGTCCTATTATTTGCACTACCGTTGGCATCTTGTAGCAGAACAGGGGCGGATCCAGGGAGGACCGCAACCGGCGCACGCCCCTCCCCCCTTTATTTTTTTGGTGAAACAAAAGAAATAAAAAGAAAAAAAAATGAGGGGAGGGGTGAGTGCGCCCCCCTTTAATTTGTAAACACGCCCCCTCTTAACGGAATTCTTGGATCCGCCCCTGCAGAATATACAAAACTTAGTCATAATTTTGATAGTCATTTGAACTGTTGCTGTGTAAATGAAAGTGAAACTGCCGTTATAATCTTGATGGATATGTCTTAAATCTTACTGCAATATGCGTGTAGATTGAAAACAGTAATAAGATTGAAAAATACGCGCATGTTATTAGATTCGCATTATATTGAAAAAAAGACATTTTTTTTTTTTTTTGCCTGTATCACTACCCATGTTTCCAAATGAAATATGGCATTATCCATGGCCTGTTGCTCACTGCAAAGTTAAAGGGATAATCAATCTAGTGATCTGTAATATTTACAAACTACATTGTGTTTTGATTTGTTCGAATATGGAGAAAAGAGATGGGGAGCAATGTTCAAACCTAGCCCGAAGTCTTGAGTTCTTATTAGACCAGTAGCAATTAGAACTTCGAGTTTTGTGGCCAGTCCTATCCGTCGAAGCAACTCAGATTTGCCTGATATATCTTCTGTCATTAATGAATGAAAAAATAAGTTATTTAAAAATCTTACAGTATCCAAACATCGTTCCTCTCTCAGATTGAATAACTCCATGGATAAAGTTTGCAGGCACTGTTGCAAATCTTTTAGTATACGAGCACGTTTTAGGCTCATTAGACGTCATGCATGCAGCCTACTTGCGAAAACATTCGTATCAACAGTGATTTTTGTTTTGTGTATGTGTAAGTGTGTGTGTGTGTGTGTGTGTGTGTGTGTGTGTTAGATAGCGTACTTGTTAGATAAGTTTACCAAAGACCCAGAATTTTGGGTTATAAGTGCAAGTCTAACTTGATTAAAATGTAACAAAAGATAATTACTCTTGCAAATTATACCACTTCTCGTTCATAAGACGAGCATGCATTTTTATCTTTGAAGTGGGACAATTACATATTAAAGATGATAATGGACGTAAATTCGCGATAGAAAATACGGAACGAATTATCAAAATTATACTGACTATATAATCAATAGACAAAAGGTAATATTGAGAAGAGGTAAAATGTGATGCTTGACAATATCAATGCGATTAACCATCTACAGAATGTCTTTCTCGGAATACTGGTATTAGGTTTGAACCCCTAATCAATCAAGGAGGAGGATACAAGTGATATTGATATTTTTCATGAAAGACTCGATTGCGAAAAAAGGAAGGTAATAGTTACGTTCAGACGGTGATTCCCAACTTCAAGGTTTGCTTATTTCGAGGATAAGATCTTGTCCCTTTAGTAAACTGACGGTATAATGATTTGTGGTTGAATTGGGGATTAAGATTTGAGCGTTTTTTCAGATATTGGAACCACTAATTAAGTTTATTCCAGAGAGTACAACCATGAAAATTGTAAAAGGAATTTAACGTATACTTGATGAAAATCGGTTTTGAAATGACTGAAATATGAAAAGTAAAGTAAAATTATATAAAAGATGGGGCCGACCCGTTCCTACATTCTCTTCGTTTCTGGAGATTAAACCCTTTTCAAGACTGATTTTCCTTTCGTTAAATAGACTGGTAATTCCTTTTGAAATTTTGGACCCTTCAATATTTCATATTTACGAGTGGTTTCTAATTATCTCTCAAACATTTACAAATTGAATCCCCATCACAAACAAAACTATACCATCTCTTATCATCGAAGTTAGCTTACTTGAAGTTAACCATCACCGTCTGAACGTAACTAATATCTCAACTATGTCAACTGTTCCCAGAAACCAAGTAGTTATGCACAAAATCACCTTGATTAGTATATAGCCGGTTTTGGCGACAGAGAATGTTAGTATCAAAATTAGATGGACGTAGAAGCCACTGTCTCTGACAGCAACAACACATCTTGATGGTACTCGTGTGATATGTGTGCTACTCTCATGCTTGAAAAGCCCTCGATAGTGGATGCACGTAAACGAGAATATTAAACTAAGAGTCTGTCTTTGATTACATTGCTATCATGATGTGTGATTCAAACGTTTGACACTTCGACCTCACTAGCATATCTTATATGTATAACGTATTAATGTAAACGTTAGCTGAGATAACCATTCCATCCACTTTATCCATGTTATCACGCTCTTTAAGAAAGATTAATAACATCTCCAGCCAGGACAAGTTGCATATGCAGAATATGCAGTAAAGAATGATCCTCTCAAAGTTTTGTCTCCTCTCTTTACAGACGCATAATCAAACGGTGTAAGGCCAAGGTCCACTAGGGTAAAGTGCGCCAGATAGTAAAATGGTAGATCTCGATATGAAGTCATTAAGGGGGATGGCTAGTAACTGATCAGTGGGAATCAGTGGGAATGCTGGGGGATTGTTGTTCCGCTTCTACTGGGATTCATTCAAGAGTACATTATATAATTATCTATTGATGCGTTAAAATCATTTGCTTCAGAACGGTCTCATATTCAAGTAATACGTGGTTTAATGCCCCGTTACTGTACATATATTCTAACCTGGAAACATTAATGGAAACACGTATTGGTACAGTAAAAGTTCATTAATATGTGCATAACGTCTTATGACTGCTGGACAGAATCGTGATTTCTGTAATATTTATGCCACCAACGGCCAAGTGAGGTATTACACACCATTATTTATCGCTACATCTTTATCACTTTATAAGTACGAGCTTTTTTTTTTTTCAAAGTGGTGCGTTGTGACACTAAATGTAATATACATACATGTACATTGTTAGTGGCACGTATTCATAAGCATAAGTCAAATATATTTGATAGTGGAAAAATTACTGTAAAGCGGGACTATGATTACAACATACGGGGTACATTATGTGAGGTGTGAGATCCTCGGCGAGGTGGATACCCCCTCCAGCGGTAGGGACTTTATATAATAAAATAAAATAATAATAAAAAATAATAAAAAAAAACAACGTAGAAAAGTCGTGTTTATAGGCATTTAAATCAAATTTCTAGGGAATTAAACATCGTTAAAAAGATTTGCTGTGAAGGACTATGATTATAACACACGGGGATACATTCTGTGACGTTGTGAGATCCTCGGCGAGGGTATAGGAGGGGGATACCTCCTCCCACGGAAGGGACTTTTTGTAAAAACAGAGGGGAAAAGTCGCGTTTATAGGGCATTTTAAATCAAATTTCTAGGGATTAAACATCGTAAAAAAAATCACTGTGAATGCCTATGATTATAACATTATGTGACGGTGTGAGATCCTCGGTTAGGGGGATTGTATACACCCTCCTACGGTAGGGACTTTTTGTAGAAACAGCTAGAGTACAAAAGTCGTGTTTATAGGGTATTTTAAATCAAATTTCTAGGGAATTAAACATCGTCAAAAAGATTTGCTGTGAAGGACTATGATTATAACACACGGGGGTACATACTGTGACGTTGTGAGATCCTCGGCGAGGGTGTGGAAGGGGGATACCCCCTCCGACGGTAGGGACTTTTTGTAGAAACAAAGTATAAAAGTCGTTTTTATAGGGCATTTTAAATCAGATTTATAGGGAATGAAATAACGTAAAAAAATCACAGTGAATGACTATGATTATAACGTACAGGAGGGGGGGGGGTACATTACGTGACGGTGTGAGATCCTCGGCAAGGGAGCGAAGCGACCGAAAGGAAGAAGGTGTGGGAAGAGATAGCCCCTCCCACGGTAGGGAAATTTTGTAAAAACAGACTAGAAAAGTCGTGTTTATAGGGCATTTTAAACCAAATTTCCACGGAATTTAACACTGTAAAGAAAATCACTGTGAAGGACTATGGTTATGATATACGGGTGGGGTACATCATGTGACGGGGTAAGATCCTCGGCGAGGGAGCAAAGCGACCGAGAGGGGGAGGGTGTGGGAGGGGATACGGTAGGGACATTTTGTAAGAGCAGAGTACAAAAATCGCGTTTGTAGAGCATCTAAACGCAATTTTCTGGGAATTAAAAGTAGTGGAAAATTCACTGTGAAGGACTATGATATACGGTGTGAGATTCTCGGCGAGGATGTGGGAGGGAGATACCCCCTCCCACGGTAGGGGCTTTTTGTAAAAGCAGAGTGCAAAAGTCGCGTTTGTAGAGCATTTTAAAAGCAAATTTCTAAGGTATTAAACATAGTGGTGAAAAAAGGCACTGCGAAAGACTGTGATCATTAATTATGGAAACTATTCATTTCAATATAAGTACGGACAGAGGGATCGAGTCACTTTCACTTGCCATTCGTCTGAAAATTAATTGATTAAAAGCTTGAAAGTGATCGCATTGTTCGATCAATACAATTTGTTCTTATATTAACATAAAAGCATTGAAGAAAAGGAAAAATGTAAGGTTTCCTAAATGTATGTTTCCGGGTGCGCACACTCGAGGACGCGAGGCTACCATCTGTACATTAAATTTATTCATAAGGAAGTATTAATGTATAGATACATTAATGTAAAATGTTAGTGTACCCGTTATGGGCGAACAATTTCGCATTTTCTGTTGTGAACTTTACAACTTTTAGGCGAGAAAAGTGCCTTTGTTGTTCATTTTGGTCTTTCGATAATTGATCAATTATTTGTTACAGGGGGCACGGGGGGGAGCAAAAACACGTTTTGCCCCTTAATGCACGCTTCTATAATACTCCGAAAATTGTCAGTCCAGAAATGTGTCGAGTCTTAATCTGTGGGTAGGAACCGAGCGGGGGAAACATAAATCAAAGATGATGAGGGAACTTTTGAAAATATTTGAATTTAAGTGACAGATATATCAAACATGCTTTTTTTAATAAAATAACCTGAAATTTGTCAATCCTCCAAGTCTGCCCCCCCCCCCCCCCACGGAAGAAAGCAGTAACTGCATAACTGCTGAGCTGAGATAAATGCGATTTTGTGTTTTTTGCAGATTCTTTAAAAACACAGAAACATTCAAAAATAATTTTGTGGTATGATTATGCACCATACCTAGTTGTCTAACAATACCTAGGAAAAAATGATGTTTCCGTTATTTTTTAAATGTTATTTAGGAAAATGCAGTTACTGCGGTGGCTCACCCTTGATTCTGGGTAGTTTCCCCATGGAAAAAAGCAGTAGGCCTAACTGCAGACGGCCAGGAGTCTGCTGTTTTCCCCATGGAAAAAAGCAGTAACTGCACATGTCACATGACCATAGGAGGAGAATTGTTACCACCACCACGTTATAAAGTTCTTCTACTTTCTGGTTAGTCTAGATTTATAAGATCTAGGACCTATCGCTAGACCTAGACTTAGTCTAGGTCTTGTAGATTGAATGGCATTCTGTGTAAAAATAAGGTAGACACCTATGTAGGCCCTACCCTAATTGAACTTTGGAGTGCCCGGCCTGGCCCCTGACACATGACCCTGGACTAGACAATAAAGTCAAGTCTCTTCGTCTTAGATCCTAGTCGAACTCTGACGTTACACTTAAGCTAGACTACAGATCTATGCCCAATGTTAGTGCTAGACCTAGATCTATTACGTTAGATTAGGCCTAGGTTCCTACTGACATTTTGTCTAACACTAAACAGTTAACAATAGATTAGAATCTAGATCTACTCTGTAACTTTAGATCTGGTAGACCTATTTTAAACTTTAGGGCCTACATCTAACATTAGACTAACGTTAGTGCATTAATACTAGTGCTCATCTCCCTTCAATATATTTTCAGCTCACCTAGATTTTCTGGTTCTGGCCAAAGCCATGGCTACCATGACTTTTCCTCTGCAATTCATGAGAGATTTACAGGCATGCCTGGACCGCAGAAACTGTGTGACAGCATGGGGCCGTATTCTGAGAGCTAATTAAGTGTCTGATTAACACTTAATTACCGAATTGGTATTCTGAGAGCATGATTAAGTAGGGGGTATATTAACTACCATAGCAACAAGCGTTTTGGCGGGAAGGACTTACGCGCTTGCGCGTATCAATGCGCGTGCACCTCTGAGAGGACTTAATCACAGAGTTAATTACGAATCGGTATTCTGAGGGTGTAATTAAGTATGAAAGTTAATGGAAAACTTAATGATGCCAAACGATGTAATTAAGTACCACGTTTATCAAGCATGGCTGCGTTTTTCCTCGCTCACCATAACGCTTACCGTCTTCGCTACAAGAAGGAGCGCTTAAAAATAGCTGAGATGGATCCCACAGAATTCAGAAGAAATTACAGACTGAATTTAGAGGAGTTTCATCGCTTGTGTGAGAAGATAGAAAGAGATGAACAGTTCGCTATTCAGCAGTTGAATGGCGGGCGCGTATTGGATGTGGAGACAAAAGTTGCTGCTGTGCTGCGCTTCTTAGCAAGCGGGAGCTTTCAGAATGTTGCAGGAGATGTCGCAGGAATATCTCAACCATCGCAGAGTAGGGCGATAGCGGATGTTACCGATGCCCTGTGTCGACTGGCACCCGACTTCATTAACTTTCACATCGATCGAGTAGCAAATAGGAAAGTAGAATTCGCTGAAATGGCAGGAATGCCAAACACTCTAGGCTGTATTGACTGCACACACATTCCGCTACGTGCTCCGTCAGAAAATGAACACACCTTTGTTAATCGGAAAGGTCGGCATACCATGAACATCCAGGCGATTGTGGATTCAAAGATGCGTTTCCTTAATGTTGTTGCCAAATGGCCGGGGTCTACCCATGATGCGTTTATTTGGGAATCCTGCAACGTCCTGGAAGATTTCCGCATGGGCAGAATGCCTGCAGGATGGTTACTTGGTGAGTTAAGCGTGGAATGACAACTCGAGTCTGTTTGAAATCGCGGTTAGAAATGCGTTAATACCATAGATTTCTGTTCTTTATAACACTATTTGCATTTTCAATAAAATAAGAAAAATCGCGGGAACTTTTAGGTTCTTTAACATTATCATCTCAGTTATTACGATCTAGGTCAGGAATTGCACATTCCCTCTGAATTTTTTGTCAATTCTGTGAATATCATGAGCACTTTTTCATAATTTGAATGATTTCATTGCCTGAATGATGATGACTTTAATTTTAAAATTCATCTCTCGAAGTTCATTTTTTTTCTGCTAGATGCATGATTATTAATGTTTTTTGAAATATCTAAGATTTCTTATTAAATTAGAGTTTACATGAGATTTACCAAATCACCCAAAAGAGTTTCATTTTAGTCGAAATGCAAGCTGTCGCATTAATGCACTATAATCCTTTTTTTTTAAAGTTGAAATGAATTCGATGATTCTGTCATTAGGCCTATACCTCTTAATTTTATCTTGAAGGTTAGTGATCTTACGGGTAATAAGTAACAAGGATTATCGGATCTTGTATTCCCGGTTTGTGAAATAAAATGAGACAACCGAGGTATTGCAATATATACTCTATCTTCCTACTATCTTACATTACAAATGCAACTGAGGCATTGCAATATACTATCTTTATACTATCCAATATTACAAATGCAACTGAGGCATTCCGATATACTATCTTTCTACTATCCTGAATTACAAATAAATTTTAGGAGATAGCGGATATCCTCTGCAACCATGGCTTCTAACTCCCGTGGCTAATCCCAATACGCAGTCTGAAAGAAGATTCAATAGCAGTCTGTCAAGAACCCGGGTATGCGTTGAGCAAGCGTTCGGCCTCCTCAAGTCCCGTTTCAGATGTCTTGATCTCAGCGGTGGCTCGCTCTGCTACGACCCTCTTCGGTGAGTGGATATCATTTTAGCGAACCTTAGTCCTAAAGAGACTGGGCTATTTTGATGCCTAGCGAGACTGGGGGGAGGGGGGGGGGGGTTCATTCACCCCCCCCCCCCCCAGTCTCGCTAGGCATAAAAATAGCCCAGCACGCACGCGCGTCACCCACAAGGGATAGATATCATTACGCAAGAATTCAAATCTACTCCATTATGTAAATTATGCTAATTCATGCAAATCTCTGCATAAAGTGGCTGTTGTTCTGTTAAGGTAGGTTCAAAACAGATATATTCTAAACGTATAGTTATTGTTTTTATAGGATTCGTGTCGAATGTAAATAATTAGCATAAGAAGTGGCGATATCAATTTATTTTTTATATGTGTTAAATTTGCATTATAATTTCATATGTAGTTCATTGTTTTCAACTTCTTTTTTATTGCTTTCTCCAATAGAATTCATCGGCAACACTATTCAAATCACTAAAAACAACATCGATTTAGATAAATCATTAAAAGTAAAGATAATGATACATTTTTCAATTTTGGCTAGAAACAAAATTTGTTTTTGATTTGTACATGAAATCACGTTTTTGAGCAACTCGGGTGCACTTACAAAATATTGCGTAACTTCAAAATAGGTTGGTACCTGGTTGCCGCGTATTTGGTTTCAAAAGTAATGAAACATCGCGGCGCGAGTTTTGTACGTTACGGGTTAATCGTGGCAAACTGTTAATAGTCAAAAGTGGACTGAAATGATGCAATGAACCCCATTGTTTGTCTTCATTGTAATGATATTGTTCATTGTAGGTTGCCGAATAGTCAAATTCTATACTTATCCTTGGCAAGCCTCCTGTATGCAAATTAAGATTTATCTCATTCTGTACAGCAGTGATGTTTTGTATGATTTTTAAAAATGCTAATTTTAGAAACATATACATTGATGTTTTATTTAACAGAGTTAGTGAAATTGCAGAAATTGCTATTACTGTGAAATTAACACTGCTGATGTATTCCTACATAATTACTATACTACACATGTACATCCATTCTGACCATATTGCACTTTGTGTTTTATGTTTCAGAGTGTGTAAGATCACCATATCGTGTTGTGTATTACACAACATATGCATCGCCAGAAACATTCAACCTCCCGACAACATCGTGAACATGGTACTCGATCAAGACGATGCCCCATTTCCGGACTTCGGCGACAACAGGCACGCTGAGAGGGGTCAACAAATTAGACGACATCTCATTGACACATGGTTCACATAGCACAACAACAGTGACAACAAATGGATCTTTGTCTCTCCCTTGCTTAATGAGTTTTATTCACGTATTCTGACAAAAGAGAGAAATCTCATGAACGTGAATTCTGTGTACAGTTATGTGAAAAGGCAAAACAAGAGTCGAAAACGATGAAACATCGGTGCATTGCTGGTGACAGTCCATAGCGTTGCCCATGCATCAAGGATTGCTTGTGGTATTGTAGCCAACGTTGACCTGAAGAGAAAACACGATAGTATTCATAAGTGTAAATAAGACAAAGTATTGCAAAAACATTGCATCAGATCTGTCGTTTTTAATGAAATCTTTTACATTTGGTCGTACTTTAGAAATCAGCATCCATTTTAGAATCTGTCATGTCCAGATACTTTAGCTGTTATCTATTCTTGGAGCATACGATAGCATATATAGATCCACTTCTAGTACTTTAGAGAAAAACTAGTTTGTTTGTGAGAATTTGTACACAAGTGTATGGAAAATCAAAATCTAATTTTGCAGTAATTTCGATCTATTCAACTGTTTGTCTGGATTAGAAATTTTCACTATAGCTAACTCAAATGGAATTCTGTTCAGTGATGCTAATAACTCAATTTTCATCTGAAATGGATGTAACACCTTTTGCAAATGAGCTCTTTCTATTAGAATGTATATAACAAGAACTATGATGGCCCTATATAGATTTGACATACTGGTGTATACTATACACTTTTCCGAAACAGGAAACTTAAAGGAAATAATGATAATATGAAAAAAGTCATGGTTGTCTTTTTTTGATTGTATATCATTTTAACTGCTATTCATCAATACAGAATTATTTTCGTTTGAAAAACCAGGCTATGTAAGTATGTGTGCATGTGCGTGAGTGTGAATTATTGTATAAATGTGGATACCATGCGCCATTGACATATAATAAAAAGGTAACGTAGTACCTTCTCGGTTACTAGTATACACAGATGGTGTTAACAATGAAACTGTCTTACTATTACAACATATCCGACGAAGTCATAAAGTGCGCCGTCTGTGATGTCACGTGATGTGAGATGAAGCACTCTAGCATTTTCATCCTCTGACGTTCCAATGCCAACTGTTCCGAGGCCATCCCTTCCATCCTCTGATAGTGCCCTTCAAGCAGTCGCACCTATACGTTAAAATCATAATGTGACATTTTATTGCTCAGTTGAATTATTGCCTAATTAAGTTGGGGCAGAGAAGTAGTAACAAAAATCAGAGAACATATGCAAACTTGTTATATACTGTAATTCCTTTTTTCTAAGTTATTATTATCAAAATGTAGAGTCAGACAGAATTTCAATAATTTCTCATTCATGATCTATCTCTTTTATCCGTCATCAATGTACACTTGTGAATGATTTCAATTGTAACTTATAATAAGTGATTAATTGATGACTTATACTTTAAATTGTCATTTGTGGACGTTGTAACACAACGCTATTTAATTAACATTCGTGTATATAGAAACCAAATAAATAAAATGACATAAAATGAAATGAAAATGATTATGAAAATTACTTTGTGTTGACGAAGACGCGTGTTCTCTTTTTCCAGCTCCAGCTTCTCTCTCTCGATTGAAATCCATTCAGTCCAGACATTGTCGTCCCTCACTCTCTTTGGCGGTGATCTTTTGCTCGGCAGATTAGTAGATGTCGTACTACCTGGTCTGCTGCTAGAGTCGTCTGAACATCGTAAGCAGAAAGTTAAAAAAAAGGGGGGGGGGGGCTGAATGAGAGTGATGTTGAGTCATGCATTTATGCAGACGACAAAATCATGGTACATTGGCTTATCATACGTTATCTTAAAGATAAATAAACATCTAGTATATCTATCCAAATATAATATATATATATACTATAGGATTATATATATATATATATATATATATATATATATATATATATATACATACATACATATACATATATATATAGGTCTATGACCTACCTACTGCAGCTAGCTTAAAGCAGAGTTCAATATCTCATTAATAAGTAAATGAACACACAACCCAATATGCTGGGAGTTAACGAAAACGCTGGCACCCTCTATAGTAATCCTGTGTAATTCCTTTGATCTATTGCAGCTTGGCCTTTCGTTGTTTAACATTACACTAGTCTATTCATTCTATACTGAGGGCCGTGTGGCCCACTGCCTGATTGTACAAGGATCAGTGTCTATCGATGTAGATTTAGATCTTTCCATATTATATGCTAAAAGCTTACAAATTAATTCTGTTCGACTGGACTTACTTATGAAAATGGCATTAAGAACGGCTTCGTGACTCATCACTTCTTCAGCTCTGTCTGGCTGGCGAGTATTCACCCGTGGAGGGTAAATTGGCGATGTTACTGCCTTTATTGTTTGCTGCGTGGTTTTCACACGTAATTCCTGTCGAACAGATTTAATTTTGCACACTTTTAAGGATAAGGGAGATGCCTTGGTAGGGTCTGATTGTATTTTGACTTCTTGGAGACCTGAATAATTATTGTCCCTGCATCTGAAGTAATCCGACGTCCGAGTGACTACATCATGCCTGTCCACATATTCTAATAACTCAACAATATCCTATAGGATATATGTTTCAGCTTGTAGTATACCAAAACTTATTAGCCTATACCAAATAATATTTACACTTCTTCATATTGGCACTACGCCAGAATGCACATGTGCAAATGCACATTTTTTTTTTTACGCTTAGGCCTATATCACCATTCGTGAAAAGCTCACCTGTTTCTTCTACTCGACCTGTTGCCAGGCCAAGCAAACTAGAGACGGCATCTTCCTCTGATGACAAGGTGTGCGCCCCTGGTTTGAAGAAAGAGGGTCCGCTCGAAGCACAAGCTGTATCAGGCTTGGAAGTATCAAGCCCCCCTTCGATGCCGTCAAGGGCGCCCTGTCCGATAAACTCAAGGAGCCGCTCCTCCCAAAGCGGCAGCTCGGGAGGTGCCTCACCCCCGCCGGTTGCATTTGCCACTCTCTTTCTCTGGGCATAGTTCTTTTTTGCCTTTGATTTGAGATTGTTGAGTTTTGTCTTCAACTCCTCCACTGTACGTTTTGACGTTGACACGAGGTTGACCGTGTCCGCGATATTTTGCCACGCAACCTGCTTCATATGCCATGTCAAACTGGCACTCAGAGCTCCTTGAATTACGGATTTCCTGGAAAAAAGTTCCATTATGAAGACTTCAATCTCCTCTGTTGTGAAGTTTTCATTTCTCTTCAACTGCTTTTCGTCTTTGTGGCAGCCGTCTTTATTAGTCTTTTGTAAAGACTTCGGCATTGTCGCTTTTTTCTCTCGGACATACAATGACAACAATAACAACGAAGAAATATAATATACCGTTGATACCGGTACTCACAACGGGGTGGGGTGCCCAATGCACGCGCTGGTGAGAGATTGTAAACGCAGTGAAGAGGAGCGCGCATTGAGGGCATATTTGCGCGTGTAATCATCATTTTGGCTTCTAACAACGCGTCTGATTGGATGGAATAACAATTAGATGGGAGGGACCTAAGATAATTACAGGGGACTTAATCATACCTTAATTACGTCCTCAGAATACCGATTTTGCCCATGATTAAGGGGTAATTAACTTCATGACTTAATCACGAAGTTAATTACAGACTTAATTACGACCTCAGAATACCACCCATGGTTAGCACTGGCATGATCACTCAGACTGTACCAGACCTGCAATACTGTGCATGCAAGTGATGACTGTGATGTGATGCAATGTTTAGCTAGTTACTGTATGCTGCAGAATTTATGCGCATCAGGCTGCTGCTGCACGCGTATTCTGCACTCTGAGCGCGCTGAGTCTGCCAGGTTTGCTAGTCTCCAGAAAGAAGCTTTTTCTACAACTTGTCATATGATTCCCTGCGGGCAGAGTCAAGTTACTGGTGAAACAATCTTTTTATATCTACTCTCCTAAATTATGGGAGAAACTGCTGTTTACATTGTTTAAAAAAAAAAATTAGTAGAAAAAATAAATGGTATTAGGGAAAAAAATATACAGGAAGGACTATACAGAGTCTGAATGATAAAGACTAAATTGTTAGTTACTGCTTTTTTCCGTGGGCTTTGTTAGTTACTGCTTTTTTCCGTGGGGAAACTTGCAAAGTTGAATCAACTGGATGCAGTTACTGCTTTTTGCAAAAGTGAAAAATTGTATTTTTGGTCACTTTCATTTTTCTTTTTGCAAAACTGACCTATTAACATTGGAGAGCATTGGGTAAACTATTCATTTTTGCAAAAAAGTAAACATTCATAAAAATGTCAGTTACTGCTTTTTCCGTGGGGGGGGGGGGGCAGACCCCCCCCCCCCCCCCACGGAAGAAAGCAGTAACTGCATAACTGCTGAGCTGAGATAAATGCGATTTTGTGTTTTTTGCAGATTCTTTAAAAACACAGAAACATTCAAAAATAATTTTGTGGTATGATTATGCACCATACCTAGTTGTCTAACAATACCTAGGAAAAAAATATGTTTCCATTATTTTTTAAGGGTAAATTACAGAATACCGGCAGCCAATCACGGAGAGCGCAAATCGCTCTGAAAAGAGCGTAATTACGCTTGCCGATAGCAACCATCTGAAATATTAATCCGATCTGCGATACGGTCCGTGATTCGGCTGTCGACGATTACATTTGTTTACGTGTGTTTTCTTTGATCTGTGCGGTGAGAAGTGTGGTATCTTACGTTGCTCTCGGGGGTTTCGGGGGTGTCCCCCGAATAATGTAGTTCTAGATCCTGACGATGCTAGTCTAGACTAGCCGTTAAAATTTACCCAAATTTACCCGAATTTACGATGAATACTCACGTTTTTAGGAGTTGAGGATAGTCCGTATCCTACAAATCGACAGCAATTTAGGTGAGACTAGAAAACAATCACTTATCTAATTGCTGGTGCTAGCTTACAGTAGAGCTTTATACGCACTGTGTGGGTGCTCTTGACAGCCCACCATGTTGACTCTATGCAGTCGTACAACAGCTACACACAACAGCTTATAATGCGTACGTGTGCAGTGGTAGCGCGTATTGAGTCTGCAGAACGCGCGCATGTTTACAAGTACAGTGTACAATACGTGTGGCAGTTGAGTGCGCACATGTCTCTTGACAATACGCGTATACGCGCTGCCTTGCCAAACTAGTGTGTAGTGTGATTGATCGTGAATGACTTGTGTCGAAAAGAGATGAAGGAAGGAGGATGTCAGCTGTGATGACGTCATCAAGTTTAAAGTAGTTCCGCCAAAATCGGCTCGATTTTCTTTATCGACGATTTATACTTGGGTGACCCGCACCTCGTCATAGTTAATGTTTGCGCATATTTGAATCACATTTCGCCACTGAAATTCTTTGAAATCCAACTCACATACAGGAAAAATGCTGAAAATTGCAATGGAATCACAAGTTCACTGATCGATGTCGAAAATTTGCAGCTATCGTCGTCAAACGCGAACGATGCGAAAAAGTTGCGCGCTGAGGAAGGGGCCCGCAACTCGTCACCCGCGCTCCCATAGACAAAGCACGTAAAAGACGTTTGCGGGTGACCGTGATGCTCCCATAGACATACACGTAAAAGATGCGTGCGGGGACAATGGTGATACTTGTAACACGTATTCCGATTAAATTTCAGATTTTCGCGAAAAACTATTCGGTTTTCACCACAATTTGCTTGGTTGTGGTAGCCCTGCCAAGTTTCAAGCGTACTGAACACATTCCTGGGCATAAATTTTTGTTTAGTGCGCTTAAAACAATTTTAAGGGGGGTGACGGTATTCGGGCCCCTGACGAGGTGCGGGCACCTCACTATACTCGAGTTATCTTGATTTAGAGCAGTTTTCCTCTGAAACCACTCAATTTTCATAAAAATTGTGTGGTCAACCTACTTTTTGACGGCCGTTCCGTTCCCGGGCTTTTTGGGGGCCCCAGAAGACGGGAAAGACGAATTCATCTCTAAGGGAGAGCCGCCGGCGGCTCTTATACGCACCTATATGAACTTTGAAGTGCCCGGCCTTGCCCCTGACACATGACCCTGGACTAGACAATAAAATATCAAGTCTCTTCGTCTTAGATCCTAGTCGAACTCTGACATTACACTTAAGCTAGACTACAGATCTATGCCCAATGTTAGTGCTAGACCTAGATCTATTAGGGCCTACGTTAGATTAGGCCTAGGCCTACTGACATTTTGTCTAACACTAAACAGTTAACAATAGATCTACTCTGTAACGTTAGATCTGGTACGCGGTAGACCTATAGGGCCTACATCTAACGTTAGACTAACGTTAGTGCATTAATACTAGTGCTCATCTCCCTTCAATATATTTTCAGCTCACCTAGATTTTCTGGTTCTGGCCAAAGCCATGGCTACCATGACTTTTCCTCTGCAATTCATGTTAGATTTACAGGCATGCCTGGACCGCAGAAACTGTGTGACAGCATGGTTAGCACTGGCATGATCACTCAGACTGTACCAGACCTGCAATACTGTGCAAGTGATGACTATGTGATGTGATGCAGTGTTTAGCTCCCCCCCCCACGGAAGAAAGCAGTAACTGCATAACTGCTGAGCTGAGATAAATGCGATTTTGTGTTTTTTGCAGATTCTTTAAAAACACAGAAACATTCAAAAATAATTTTGTGGTATGATTATGCACCATACCTAGTTGTCTAACAATACCTAGGAAAAAATGATGTTTCCGTTATTTTTTTATATGTTATTTAGGAAAATGCAGTTACTGCGGTGGCTCACCCTTGATTCTGGGTAGTTTCCCCACGGAAAAAAGCAGTAACTGCAGACGGCCAGGAGTCTGCTGTTTTCCCCATGGAAAAAAGCAGTAACTGCACATGTCACATGACCATAGGAGGAGAATTGTTACCACCACCAGGTTATAAAGTTCTTCTACTTTCTGGTTAGTCTAGATCTATAAGATCTAGGACCTATCGCTAGACCTAGACTAGGTCTTGTAGATTGAATGGCATTCTGTGTAAAAATAAGGTAGACACCTATGTACCCTAATTGAACTTTGGAGTGCCCGGCCTGGCCCCTGACACATGACCCTGGACTAGACAATAAAGTCAAGTCTCTTCGTCTTAGATCCTAGTCGAACTCTGACGTTACACTTAAGCTAGACTACAGATCTATGCCCAATGTTAGTGCTAGACCTAGATCTATTACGTTAGATTAGGCCTACTGACATTTGTCTAGGCCTAACACTTAACAGTTAACAATAGATTAGAATCTAGATCTACTCTGTAACTTTAGATCTGGTAGACCTATTCTAAACTTTAGGGCCTACATCTAACATTAGACTAACGTTAGTGCATTAATACTAGTGCTCATCTCCCTTCAATATATTTTCAGCTCACCTAGATTTTCTGGTTCTGGCCAAAGCCATGGCTACCATGACTTTTCCTCTGCAATTCATGATAGATTTACAGGCATGCCTGGACCGCAGAAACTGTGTGACAGCATGGTTAGCACTGGCATGATCACTCAGACTGTACCAGACCTGCAATACTGTGCATGCAAGTGATGACTGTGATGTGATGCAATGTTTAGCTAGTTACTGTATGCTGCAGAATTTATGCGCATGCAGCTGCTGCACGCGTATTCTGCACTCTGAGCGCGCTGAGTCTGCCAGGTTTGCTAGTCTCCAGAAAGAAGCTTTTTCTACAACTTGTCATATGATTCCCTGCGGGCAGAGTCAAGTTACTGGTGAAACAATCTTTTTATATCTACTCTCCTAAATTATGGGAGAAACTGCTGTTTACATTGTTTTAAAAAAAAAAATTAGTAGAAAAAATAAATGGTATTAGGGAAAAAAATATACAGGAAGGACTATACAGAGTCTGAATGATAAAGACTAAATTGTTAGTTACTGCTTTCTTCCGTGGGCTTTGTTAGTTACTGCTTTTTTCCGTGGGGAAACTTGCAAAGTTGAATCAACTGGATGCAGTTACTGCTTTTTGCAAAAGTGAAAATTGTATTTTTGGTCACTTTCATTTTTCTTTTTGCAAAACTGACCTATTAACATTGGAGAGCATTGGGTAAACTATTCATTTTTGCAAAAAAGTAAACATTCATAAAAATGTCAGTTACTGCTTTTTTCCGTGGGGGGGCAGAGCTAGTTACTGTGCAGTATGCTGCAGAAGCGCATGCAGCTAGCTGCACGCGTATTCTACACTCTGAGCGCGCTGAGTCTGCCAGGTTTGCTAGTCTCCAGAAAGAAGCTTTTTCTACAACTTGTCATATGATTCCCTGCGGGCAGAGTCAAGTTACTGGTGAAACAATCTTTTTTATATCTACTCCCCTAAATTATGGAAGAAACTGCTGTTTACATTGTTAAAAAAATAGTAGAAAAAATAAATGGTATTAGGGAAAAAAAATATACAGGAAGGACTATACAGAGTCTGAAGGATTAGACTAAATTGTTAGTTACTGCTTTCTTCCGTGGGCTTTGTTAGTTACTGCTTTCTTCCGTGGGGAAACTTGCAAAGTTGAATCAACTGGATGCAGTTACTGCTTTTTGCAAAAGTGAAAAATTGCATTTTTGGTCACTTTCATTTTTTTTTTTGGTGCAAAACTGACCTGTTAACATTGGAGAGCATTGGGTAAACTATTCATTTTTGCAAAAAAGTACACATTCATAAAAATGTCAGTTACTGCGTTTTTCCGTGGGGGGGGGGGGGGGGGGGCAGACTGACCTTCGCATTTTCAATTTTGATTGGTCAGAAATAAAGTATTCTGCGTAGACCCTACATCCTTGCAGCACCTGCACACGTACACGCAAATATGTAAGAGCTCCGTACAATATGTACTGTACGGTCGATGAATAGTGAAAAACTGCAAAATAGATATGTATAAAGTCAGTGCTGCCTGAGCCCGAGTGTTTTTTTTTTTCCCACAAATTTCTCGTCCCTAGTGCAAAATAAAATGAAAATAATTAAAAAAAAAATAATAATTAAAAAATGATAATAATAACAAAACATTTAGCGTCCGGCGTTGATGTCGCTCGCAGACATTTTTCTTTTTTTCTGAAGGGGGTTGCGTTCGCACCCAACGCACCCTCCCCCCCCCCTCCGTCGCCCATGAATACTTGGAGGCTTCGCATTAACCCATCTTATCAAACATTTGAAAAATGTGTAAATGGAACGACTGATAACCAATTAAAAAAACTTGTAATATCTTCAAAGGTTGAACCATACCTTACCAAAAACCGTGTTGATGCACCAATACCATATATTATGTAGGCTTATATATTCGTACTGAATTAGGTTTGACATGAAAATGAGTCAATTTCTCCCGAATTCAAACACAGTGAGAAAATTCAGAGTAGTAATATACTGCTAGCTTGTCTTGAGGTCACCCCATCACCTCAATTTGTTTCATAGTATGGTCTATTTACCTTGGCGTATGTTTATTATTACGATATTGTAAAAAAAAAAAAAAAAAACATAGGGCATGTTGTTTAATGACAACCGTATACAGAGTGTGAGTCTGTGGCTCAGGACACCAGTGTGGGATAAACTGAAACCTCCACGCAACTGGTAACATACTCGTATAAATAACGTAAGAACTGCCATCAAGTAGGAAAAACATAATTATTCCGGTTGTAGACGTCGTCTTACCTTCGTCTGATGGTATATTTCTCCACACCTTCTTTACCACGGTGAAGTCTTGTGTCAATACAAATGGGAAATTCAAAGTGATAAACAATAGGAAAAAATTCAAATTCATGAAATTCTTACGTCGAGATGCTTTCATTGCAACTGATTGACAAATTGCCCTGCATCGACGTAAATAAACTGATTTGTCAATCAATTGCAATGAAAGCATCTCGACGCAAGAATTTCATGAATTCGAATAATTACGCAGTACCCACTGCATGCTACAAGGATTAGAACCAACACTTGCTGTCGGGCGAAAGCTCGGTGGTCTAATGGAGATGACGCCTGTCCGGTGATCAGGAGACCGTGAGTTTGTATCCCGCTCCGCTCGAGTATGCACGCCCATGATTTTTTATCATGGCTACAACTAAAACACTGATCAATTCAGTGCTTATTTACGTCGATGCAGGGCAATTTGTCAATCTGTTGCAATAGGAAATAATGTTTCGCAAGAGTGGTGCTAATGCGTTGATTAATGTGAGTAAACCCCTTCCTATTTCCATTTGCAGATAAATGGTAGAAGTAAGCAATAAATTTACCTGGAAAATGATCATAATAGTGAATATTCTGCTTAAGGTGCTACTGACAGACCGGCAAAGAAAGATGGAGTCCCGTATGCCCTGATCGCATGCAGTGAGGAAAGTTTATCACTGATGAATCTATAATGACCTTTGCCTTCGATTAATCATTAACACATGGCTATTTGCATGTACGCAAGCATGCCGCCCGAATGTGGCTAGCAGTTTTGGCGGCGTATGAGTGTAAGAATCTTTTACTAATTAGGGCAACGTCTATTCGTTAGTCTCACACCTGAAAATGAATCTTCATAGACACAGGTAACAAACGGGGAAAAAAAAAAGACAGCACACCAAGCACATGAAAGATTTAGATGTAGACCTTTTGATTTAGAACTCTGTCGAATCGGTCGTCATACTCTTTTCAGAGATCCTTACAAAAAAGCACACAACAACGAAAACAGAACATTACACTTTCATTACTTAAGATCAAATTAATCCACACTACCACTACGAAATAATCTTAAGCAATGAATATATATTTGTGTGTGTGTGTGTGTGTGTGTGTGTGTGCGACCGTGCACCTCAAAACGAACATAGAGTCACACACACTGATTTTGCGTGAGGACTAAAAATAAGTGAAATGAGTCAACTTAGCCGAACTTGACTTTTTCATATTTTCTGAAAGAGCGGGTCTTCTTTTACATTATGCTAAAATTTGGTATCATAAAACGGGCAGGAAAGTGTGTTTTCGTTAGCACTTTATCTCGAACATTTTTTGTAGAATAGTGTGATAAGGTGTGTCTTTAGAATCCCTGAAAAACCTTGTCCACACTCTTCACTTTCAACTCTAATAACTTTTGAAAGGATAGTGCTACTACTTTGAAAGTTGGCGTTAATTATGGTCAGAATGTGTTAATAAGGCATTCTTAATTTAAGTTTAATTTGACAATCCCTTCATTGTTGTTTTCTGGTGGTTCACTTCCTGTTTTTTGTCCTATTCATCACACAGCCAGCACGGTTTGGTAAAGATTAAGCGTTTGAATAGACACTGTACTTCAGAGCCTCTTTTCTCAGTTCACACTTTTCCGCAGTGTGTACTTTCTTTCCAATATTTAGATAGGTTAGGAGAGTCCATTTGATTTGAGTTATACATCATTTTAAACCTTAACATCTGCTCTTTCAAAATATTGTCTTAACTAAAAATTCATGCCTGGCGACTTTTTGTTTGTTTTGAGGTGCAGGGTCACACACACACACACATATGTATATATATATATATATATATATATATATATGAAGGGTTTGTTTGCAAAAACCGATAAGTCCATTTTTGAAGATTTTGAAGTACCATCTCTGTCATAAAGTACAAAATAATACCTTTTAAATGATATATTAGGCACTACATATAAAGGTATATTTTTGAAGTTATGGTCAAAAGAAGCAAAAATTTTGTTATTATTCTCTTTATTTTTCTTGACCTTTAATGGCAAATATCTCCATTTGTCAGATATGGACTTATCGGTTTTTGCAATCAAACTCTTCATATATATATATATATATAGCTTTGCGTATTGGCAGTTCTAAAAAACAGCAACAATAATGTCACGATAAAGACAAATGTCTTTATCGTGACATTATTATTATAACAATATTAATTGTTATTTTTCCATGATCTTAATATTGAATTAAAATCAGGCAATTGGCAGCTACGACATGTATCTATTGCGACATTATTATTATATTATAATATTATGCAACACAAACATACATACGGTGTGTGTGTGTGTGTGTGTGTGCGAGTCTGCATTTGCTTGTGACGGAGAATTGTTTAAATTACATTGGTAATGAAAGAAACGGAATCCATTCATGCCTACTTAAAATTATTATATTTGTTAAGTAGACACGAGTAAATCTTAACAAACGCATCTTTCATTCATTTTGTTGAAAGCAGGTCAACTACCGACAGATCTTCGAATCATGTCGTCTCTATTCCGAAAATAAAAACTACCGCTAAGATTAGAACAACTGCATCTGAAGTCATAAGATTTCTTATATTTCATACTTTATTCAACAAAAATTCGATCATTTGACACATGCAACAAAAATGTAGAAAAAAAGATTGAACTTATATTAGCCACTTGCTTGTTACTTCGTTTGTAATGTCATATGGAATGAATTCACTATTATTTCACTATACATAGGCACGATTAAAATTATAACGAACAGTTTGGTTCACAATTTGTTTGATAGCAAAACAAAACCTAATAAAACACATACACATACACACACACACACACACACACACACATATATATATATATATATATACAAACAAACAAACAAAACTTACGAAACATAATATTGTAGAAAGGTGTTTAGATTCACATGTACGCATGCTACTGTCTGCTATGCCTAAGCACTACATTGTACAAAAACATTATTTCTGCAGCTTTTATATCTGCAGCCCCATTTCTCTGGAGTGCTCTTCCACAGACTGAGGATCCTATCGGCAGAAACCATTGGAACATTTACAAAGCATATTTTCATCTTGTATTGGTTGTTGAGTGCTTGTTGAATTACTCATTGGATATGAGCTTTTCATATCTCGTCCTCGTTATTTTTACTTTCATCTATACATCGATACGACGTATGTTATTCCCTAATGTGGCCCTAGCTCTGCTCCTCAGATAGGGCAAAGCTGCGTGTCTTCCTTTAACACAACTTAGTACAGTGTCAATAGGACATACAAGAAGTTTATGGCACCGTAAATGTAGACAACTTAAAAATGGTTGTAATTTTTCAAAGTCTTACTTTAAAGACATTTAGGTAGGAATGGGAATTGTTTCCTACCCTGTCCCTATTAAGTGTGAATAAGAGAACCACAAAATTGTAAAAGATATAAACACTAGTTGCTTTACAAACATTATTATTTTTAATGCAATTGCTGAGAGCATAACAAACGCACACACAGTAAAAAGATGCAGGCCTATGCTGAATAACCAACAACATCTACTTTTTTCTTGGGTATTTGTCAGTGGAAAGTCTTATTTTCGAATTCGCATCAGAAACGAAAGAAAAAAAAAATCATTAAAAAGGTCTACACGTGAGCGTAATAACTCTCGTGTGTCGAGGTCAAAGAAAATACCTCATAATATATATTTCAATATACGTGTACTAGATCGCGGTAATAGATTGTATACCAAAGCAATATGCATTCAATAAGTATTCAAAATTATCACATGTTTGATTTACTTTAAACAGGATAATTTACATCATCAACGACTCTCATGTTTATTTTTTTAACATACAAGAGGAATTTGAAAATGAATGCGTATTATAACTACTCTCTGAAGTGATGGCTTCTCTTTTGAGGACTGTCAAAGACACCGGTCAGGAAATGAGGAAGACGACACAATCAATCCTTGCTTCACAGATGACAATAATTGGAGCATCAATATAGAGCTAACATTATGTCTTTTAAGGAAAATCAAACCGTCCTCAACGGGTTAAAGGTTTTCTTTTTTCATACGTTGGAATTCAATATGATACCGATGAGCATGTGGTGAGGGTGTCACTTTTTTTTTACTTTCAGTATTTGTTCTATGGTAAACATTTCTTTGACGTTTAACCTTGCATGAAAACTTTTCGACAAGAACGACACTAGAATGCATCTCTAAGACAGCCAAGACTAATTTGTCTCGGAGCACTAGAGAAGTAATCATTCTGGCCCATCGTGAATCCTCTCTTTGTTTCCCTGTAAGAGGGGGAGGGGGTGGAAGAGAAAGATAGAGGGATGTTATTATCGATCGTCTAATTTCTGCTCTACTACGAGTAACGTTTTGACAATTCACACTGCAAGAGCTGCTATGATTAGAACTCTAAGTTGCCTACTCAAATTTTCTAATTTCATAGTATCCTTACCTCTACAACGATCTCTATGTTTATCAAAAATAACATCATAGCAATTATTATATGGATACTATGCCAACGATTTGTGCATTTTAATTGAAATCAATTGAATTAAATGGGATTGAATAAAACTGAACTAGAATGTAATTCAATTAAATCGAACAATTTCTCGTCACGGCTACGGCGCTGCGGAATATAAGATATAATGATATGAAGGAAGGGCGTTGTCCTAACACAGCTTTTGTCAGTCATTTCTCTAAACGAAGGCTTTCAACCGTGTTCTTGAAAAGATTAAGAATTAAAAGGATGTGATACGGCAATTTTACTATGTAATCAAAGAGCTTTCTCCTTCATACATACTGTCTTACCATTTGATGGATGATGTGGAGTTCACAAAATCTTTAACAAATACCATTACAAATCATCATGTCGGTATTCATACAGATCCTGTGAAAACTTACATGTTGGAATACTGATGCATGATAATGTGGCAATGGGCACAAAGCATGATAAACACGTCTTGTACTAGGTCGGTGACAGGTTGATGATACTCTGCAAATTAGCCCAAGATACAAGTATGTGTGTGCATGTGTGTATTTGAAGAGTTTGTTTGCAAAAAAGTCCATATTTGCCAAATGGAGATATTTGCGATTAAAGGTCAAGAAAATTAAAGAGAATAATAAGAAAAAAATTGCCTCTTTTGACCATAACCTAGAAAATGTACCTTAATATGTAGTGACCAATATATCATTTAAAATGTATTATTTTGTACTTTATGACAGAGACCGTACTTCAAAATCTTCAAAATGGACTTATCGGTTTTTGCGAACAAACTCTTCATTTATTTGCAATTAGTATGTGGTTGGAAACTAAAACTATATCTAGTGAAAGCATTTAATTTTCTGATATAGATAACAATCCATGTAAATATTTTGTTGAAATTATTTGTCGCTTCTTTCTATTCATAATTTTCAGTGTCTCATAAGTGGGTGAGCTTAAATAGTACCTTATTTACGAAGTCAGATCTGCTGAGAAGTGGGACTGTTAATATGTAATATAATCCAGTGCTTTAGAAATATTAGAGATTCTTCTTAAAATGGTAAGCTCTGGTTTCTTGGTATTTTGCAAAAAGTTAAAAGCCAAATCTCCATCTTAAAGGTACTAGCCCACATTTGTAAACCTGCAGCAATTGGTCTCATAGTTAGCATGGAGTTTGGGTATGATTGCAGTAACACCTGTGCAAAATTTCGTTCCAATTAGTCCATTACTTTCATAAAAATAAATGAAAATGCACCGTATGCATGCGTATAACGCTCGCTAGTTCCGGCCCACGTACGTACTACTTGCATGCGATACATGTGTAAGTTACTAGTAGCTAGCCCCGTAGACCGCGCCGCAAGGCGCGGTCCTGGCGGCTACCTCGCAGCTGAGCGGGAGCAAAAATCACTGCCACATTCACGGCGACTTCACAAATAAAGCACGGCTAAATTTCTATCATAAACACAGTGACAATTAATACATTACCTTTTCGACTTTGTTTTTCTCACCCATTTATCTAGAAACTGCAAAATTTTCGACATTTTTTTAGGAGTAATAAGCGGCCTGCCCTAGTGCAACAGTGGAGAGACTTGCTACTATATCCATTAGTACGCATTACGCATGCTCTCAATGCACTGCATGCATGCTGTGCGCCTGTGCAAGTGATTGTGAGTTTCAGTGAGCATCGGTGAGCTGAAGATATTCGCGTTATAAGACAACATTTTCTGCATCATAAGCAATGAAATGCACCAAACAGTCTCCGAAATTGATCATTTAGGTTTAATGGACCCATGCAAGTATTCCTAGTAGTTTTTGTTGAAAAATTAAGGAAATATAGCGCCGAAACGGCACCCGTTTTGTACAACTCCTCGATCTGAATGCGAAAACGGCACAGCCCCAACGCTGCACGTTGGGGCTGGTCGCAGTTAGTACGTAGCTAGCCCGCGCTCGTAATTCGATTTTGGGGCGGGTTGACCCGGTTTGAAAATTGATTTTAAAACGATGATTTTCTCTCTTTTATCGAATGGTATAGACAAAGAGCAACAGGTGAGGTATGTTACTGTTATAACTCGTACTTGAAGTCATATTGGACCTGTTTTATGCAGTTTTGATTTTCGTGGGTTTGCAAATGTGGGCTAGTACCTTTAACAATACTATACAATCACTTTATAGTTATCCATAGGATTGATTATGTGTGTTTGTGTGTGTGTGTGTGTGTGTGTGTGAGTGTGTGCGCGCGCGCGTAGGGACTGACGACTGGGTGCCAGTGTACAGTGTATGGTTAACTGGTAGAAAACAGAAATGAAGGCAACATACACGGCAAACTTACCTGCTGCCCCACTGAAATCAGCTGTTCGTAAGTTGTGTGACTTTACCATGTTTGATTCCTAGTTAAAACAAAAACAACAACACCAATAAAAACGTATTTGAACATAGCAACTATATACTCAGTGAGCACCAGGATAAAAAAAAATAAGGTAAAATCATACGCAGTTAAAATGTGATCGTGCATTGTACAAAACCAACTAAAAATCACACGTCTTGACTCTACAAGAGGACTCAAAATGACTTAAATGTGTCAACCTAGTAAATCATGATATTTTGATATTTTCTGAGGGATTGATCCATCATTGTTTCAAAGTTTGGGATAAGAAAATGAATGGGACATTGTGTCTGAGCATTTTTTGGAACGTTTTTCTTTTTTGTAGAATAAGTATTTGATAGGCCCTTTTTCATTTCTTAGAAATCCATTACGCATTCGCTCTTCGCGTTCAACTATAATAAGTTTTGGAAAAAAAAATGGTGCTTTTGCTTTGAAAGTTGGTAGTAGTTGTAGACAGATGTGCCATGCGTTATAGTCTGCTAAAGTCTGCTCTGTCGGAATCTACCCTTGTCTTTAAATCCATATCTATCATCTTTTTGCTCGTTTTTTGAAAGGTAGGGTCACAAATACAATCAGTTTAATGACAACTGTATCTATTATTTGAGCATGTATTTTGTTTCATGCCCTCTACATAAGTTTGAGAAGAATGTGCATTTGTGGTTGCTGTACCACGCAATGAAATCTCTGTTAATTCAATACCTTTTTTGAACGGTTACAGCTCGTTATTCCGAAGGTTCATTGTTCCGAATTTCATTTTCGGATTAACCAATCTTCGGAGTAACGAACCTTCGGAATAACGCCACAATTTTTCGGATTAACGAACCCTTTTTCATTTTCGGATTAACGAACCTCTAGGTATAGGAAATTTGCGTGTTTCGGATTAACGACCCTTCGGAATAACGGACCTTCAGAATAGCGAACCTTCGGAATAACGAACAGCACCCTTTTTGAACAATGACATCATGCGGTTTAAAGTCGTAACCAAATTACAGTATACAGTTTGGATACATTTATAAACACACACTTTTTGATAGCCACTGCTTTGTGCTTTACGAAAGACAATGCTAACCATGTTTCAACCTTTCATTAGAAATGAGGATTTTATTTTCATAATCGTCTTGTTACTCACAGTGGTCAGTTAAGACATTAGGGGAGCTTACCTGTCATGACTTCGGCTGCCAGATCTACGAATCCGGCGTCGTATACCCTATCGCTCAACTCTCCCTGAACTTGCTTGTTGGCTTCTAATTTTAAAAGATACCAATTTGTTCGAGACAAGAGGTCAATACTATTGAATTATAAATTCCTGTCATCATACGAGTTGGTTTATTTGTGTTGAATTTTCGAAGCACCACTGAAAACAAAAAAGAAATGGGAAGAAAAGAAAGTCGATCCCTTTTACTTGTTTCTACATTATAACACCAAATGGTTTGGTTGAAGTTCAAATTGAAAAGAAATATTCTTGTGTGTCGAGGAATGTCACAAGTCCCACTTGGTTTTACCTCTTCAGTGTCGTCTATTCTCATAACACCAGTGATCAAGAGTGCAAAGTTGTTGATTTGAATAAGTTCTTAGGTTTAATACACAGCATGTTTTATAATGCGATAGCTGAAAAACAGTTAGCAATCATTAAAAAAAGTATCAACCTCTTTTTTCCAGTGTGGAAAGCATTGCTGTCCTAGCAGTCAGGAGACGAATTAAGTGGGATTCTGTCATGCAGCAACGTGCCTCCTACTGGTGGATGTGAGATCATGCTATCCCAATTATAATGTATATATTGTGACAGTGGTACCCCCCCCCCCCCATATTTTTTTTCTTTATTCCATTTACAGGATATACAGTTGAATACATGCCATATAAAGAGGTTTACTGGCAATTGTAAGACTGAGTGTTGAAATAGGTAAGTACAGAGCATTACCATGCATGGCAATGTCATTACAATGCGAGAATGTTGAGGCACATGTATACGGTAAACAATGTACAAGTGTATTGACTTTAGCTGATGAAAATTAGACTGCTAGGTTCCATCATAGTAGAATGATTGTTTACAAATAATGCGAGTAGAGAAAGGGGTCAAGGTCACCTTCAGGCACTAGCACGTGATTGATGCCGACGGCAAGGCCCCACAGAACTATATAGGTAGAATGATCAAGTGGGGTCTGAAAGCATAGCCAGCGCATGCGATCTCCGCCATTTTGGTTAGTCTTTTGTTACGTCACGGCTAGCATGCGCAGAACAGGGTTTGCAGAGTTGCAGCATAATAATAGCGCGCCCAGGCCTACGCTGACTATTTTTTTCTTCTTTTTTACCTCCCCCTGTTCATCGCAAGCCGTGACGTAACAAAAGACTAATCAAAATGGCGGCATGTAATGTGAGCGCAACTGGCTATAAAGCTACGCGTGGGTTGTGAATGGGCTTGATCAATCTACCTATTTATATCTGTGCAAGGCCCCAGCTGGGTACGCGCATCGCATACACACAGCATTGTTTAACACGTGCGTGATTTTCAGCCAGTTTCACACATGCATTGAGCTCATTTGCATATAGCTCACCCAGGAGAATTGGACTTGTACGCTATAACTTCTGCATCGCAATGCATATAGATCCCTTCTTCAGAGTCTGATTGGTTAACTAAGTCTCTTTTTGGCGGCATGCTCCTTTACTACTAGCCAATCACCGCTTTGTCTGCAAAACTCTTAGCCAATCACAGTTAGTAGAGAAAGGATGAGTGACTTGAGGCAAGGGTGAGCTAAGAGGTACTGATGTTGGAACATAACCCTGCCCCCGTTAGAGCTCATTTGCATAGAGCGTACCCTGGAAGTTTTGCCTTGTAGGCTTATAATCATTGCGATGGCAATGTTATGGGAGATGTTTCTGTTACAAGCATCAAGAATTAAGAAATGTCTAGTGAATGTGGTGTCAAGTGTGGAAATATATACACTAGAAATGTTCTAAAAATGTGTATTTTGAGGAGTGAAACGGCAACTGCAGGATCCACTGGATTAAATCTCCCGCCTAATTATCAAACTTTTATTGGTCAGTTCTGCAGCTGAAGTGAAAGTGTGAAAAAGATTAACCAATCAAAGCTCATTACAGCGATGCATTTCAACCAATAAGCTTTCAGCACTAATCAGGCTGACGGCAAGGAACTTGCCGTCGTGATAAGCTTGACAAAAGTGAAGGGTCAAAACTTTCACTTGCACTTTGACCTGATCTGTCTCAACAGCCATATATTGCAGTTTCAGCTCCTCTCCGCTCCTAGCTCCTAGATTGTCTTGACGCATCTTCTCAGAGTGAGTAGACTTTAGGGATAGAATAGATGGTTATATTTTTGCAATTGTCAAAAGTGTCTGTGTAGACACTGCTCTCTTTCTCTTTCTATCTCTTTGTCGGTGTTCAGAGGCAATGTTGGTTGAGGTGAAATCCTTTTTTTTTTAATGTTTCGGTGATTTTTTTTTTTTTTTTTAAGCTTCAGGTTCAAATAAAGACTTGGTTTCGGTCATGTCTGTAGCGTGACTGACTATAGATAATGCGGCCAAGTTTTCAGTCCAGCCTGCACCAATTTGTCTCTCCGACCAGTAGTGCTATACGATGTGCTGATTTTCTTTTTATCTCTCTCTTTCTTTCTCTCTCTCTCTCAACTGCTGATAGATTAGATAAAGGTTAGAATATAGAATGAGATTTAAACTTTTATCTATTAGAAAGTGAGGGTAATAATATTTGGAGGGATGTTAAAATCATGAGTATTTATATCACGTTCAGAATGTTTGATGCGATATGTTGTTAAGCAGAAATTCATTATTAGAATGCATATTGCAGAATAACTGATATGAAGTTGAAAGTGTCATGTCATTGGTTTGATTGCATCTAATTAGATTACAAGGAAAAGTATGAGAACACAATGTATTTCATTTGTTTGTGTAACTTTTATTAAATACTTTACAGAGCACCATGCAGCCCAGCAACGAGAAAATGACAAAAACAAAATTACATTTGGGATCCAGGGATTTTGGTCTAACACTTTCATAGGATTGACAAAATGAGGGAAAAGGACTAGGCATAACGTTAGATTTGTTTGACTATTGGCTTACGAAATTGATCAATTATTCAAATGTGGGAAAAACATGAATGGCTATCTGTTTGACTATCGGCTAACGAAATTGATCGATTACTTAAATGAAGAAAACATGAATGGTTATTTATTTGATTATCGGTTTATGATATGAATTTAGATTAAGTACATTCTGAGGAAAATGTTAAATTTGAACTTTGGATAGTTCACAGATTTATGGATTATGGCACAGGTTGGTAAAACTTGTGGTTAAAATGTAAGCTGAAGGTATATTTTCAGGAGAATCAGAATGTGTCTCACAAGCAACAAACAAAAGAGTGTGTCAAGGCTGGTTGATAGGGAAAATTTCTAAGTCGAGAAATATTGGCGTTTACTTATTGATACTTTGTAGAAATAGCCTGACTAGGCTTCGTCCCCAGGTAATGGTGTACTCCAAGGTGATATTTATTGGTTGTTATAGTGAATAAGGAATTCCCTAATATACAGAGTATAAGAGTGAGAATATTGGAAGTTATTATAATTCTGAGTATCCAAGGATATTTCTTTATTTGAGTCTTTAACCGTTGAAGGTAGAGATGTGCTGTGATAGTTAATAGACTTACAGACAGCAAGGGCCGAGGCTTGGGAATGTCGGCTACCCAAGACCTGAAGACAGTAACTTATAAAGTTTACCTTGGTAGTGATACCTGGGAGTTTATGCTCGAGGCCAGAGTATGCACACAGACGTGGGTGAGTAGGGGCCACAGTCACCGACACAGTGAGTGATGTGAGCAGCCCGGGGTGGTTCCGTGTTTTGTTTGTTTCCCTGAGAGGAGGATGGATTAGGAATTATTAGGAAGAAAGAGGAAAGTAACTTGGCCAGTTACTGGGTCGGTTGACGTGTATTTAAGAAGAGCGAGTAGGATAGGCATAGGAGATGCCTGGTACGGGTCAAGCTTTATAAAGTTGTAGGAAAGAAAAGGTCCATAAGCTTAGACTTATGTGGAATAGAAGTCTAACGAAACACACACATATGCATTGTTGTCCAATAATCTACCTTATCCCAATCCCTTACCCTTCCCTACACCCCCCCCCCCCCGACTCATCTTGTAATTATATCTATAGTACAGTGAAGTTCTGACGTTACTCATGGAAGTGTGGTACGAATTGAAGCCACTTAGGATTCTGAGAGGGAAGTGACACTTAAGGTTGTACAGTACAAGTGAAGGTACTCAGAATTCTGAGAGATAAGACACGAACGATGTTGAATAGTCCAAGATTGTGTGACACCGATGAGTAGTACCATACGTATAGAGCTGTACTTAGATATTTGAAACCTAATTTTATAGTGAGGTACAAATTCATCCAACTTAGAAGTTTTTCAGAGATGTGCGTGTATCAACACTTAGAAGTTGATACTGATAGTATGGGAATTGACACTTTGAAATTCGCTACATGGTAGTGCAGTACGAATTGCACTGACTTAGACATTTTCATGATGTGCGTGTATCAACACTTAGAAGTTGATACTGATAGTATGAGAATTGACACTTTGAAATTTGCTACATGGTAGTGCAGTACGAATTGCACTGACTTAGACATGTTCATGATGTGAGTGTACTGACACTTAGAAATTGGACACTCGATAGTGAGGTACAAGTTGCACTGACTTAGACATTTTGAAGAATAGATGCGAGACGACACTTAGAAATTTGTCACATGATAGTGCGGTACAAATTGCACTGACTTAGACATATCGAGGGCAGTAGTACTGAGAGATTGATATTCAACAGTATGGGACAAATTGAGACAACTTAGTCATTCTGTGATATGAGTGACACTTAGAAATTCGCCACATGATAGTGTGGTACAAATTGCACTGACTTAGACATTTTCATGATGTGAATGTACTGACACTTAGAAATTGGACACCTGATAGTGAGGTACAATTTACACCAACTTAGAAATTTTTGAGGGTCATGTGAAGTGATACTTACTTTGTAGCAATTTGATATTTGATAGTGTGGTACAAGTTGCACCAACTTAGACATTTTGAAGGATAGATGCAAGACGACACTTAGAAATTCGCCACATGATAGTGAGGTACAAATTATGAGGACTTAGATATTCTATTACTCAGTATCAGATATGGTGTGGGCATTGCCAACAATGATGAGTATAACATGGCAGTGTTGTATGAAGTGGCGACACTTAGTATTTTGGTGTGGGGTCATACACTGTCACAGACTTAGGCAATTCTCATATTGATCGTTGATTTATGGCTTTCTTGGTGACGACCAAACTGTTCTGGTTTTATTGTTCAGATCAGAGTCCGAGTTGGTACTCTGTTATTAAAGTTCCAGTTGAATGTTACATACTTGAGCAACTTAGAATTATTGTTAGTTTGTCTACACGAGTAGCATGGTTGCAAGCTGATGGTTTTGCAAAGGCTAGCATGTGACTTGTGTATGTCGTTGAGTGAATGACAGCGATGTTATTGAACACGTTTGTGTCTGTGCTCATAGTGATGTTTGTGGATGATACTGATTCATTTGGAAGTAGCAAAAGAGGTAATGTAGACTACGGTAGTGTAACTTGATTCTCTTAATTATTCCTAATAACAATATCTTATTCTAGGTGTGGCAAGATGTCTAGGCGTAATCCAGACAGGCTCACGTCCATCGAAAGCTCGGCATAGTATGAGAGTGTAGTGTGCTACCAGAGTTACGCTAACGAGAACAGTAGGAGTGCAGGGCAAGCTTGTGTGGAGGTTGTGTTGTGCACGTGCTAACGTTAGTGTGTGGAATGTTATGAAGCTGGCAGTTTGGATATGACTGTTTACGTGACTGCGTGTGTGCAGGTATCGAGTTGAGCATGGCAATACTGGAAAATTACATAGAGAATACGTAGTTAGAGTCTTACTGTAAATAAACATGCTGTACAGCTAATACCACATCTATTGCACAATCATTTGCACTTACAAAGCTTACCTCAATTCACACGTAATACTAGCCGAGGCCATGGCTCGCTCATGATAAGTAGCACACGTCACGGACAGTATAGCATATTGCAGAAACTCACACACGTGTTTACAGCAGACCGCTACAGCTCAAGCACTAGCTAGATCAGCGAACGAATAGAGAGTCGGTACTCCCCCCCCCCCCCCCTCCTCCTACTCTGTCTCGTAGCTGGTTATTGTTGTTGGTGTTTTAGGGCTGAATGGTAAAGTTGGTCGTTCAGTTCTGGAGGTCATGTCTCCTTAAATCATGTGGTGGCAGCAGCCAAGATAGTGTGATGAGAGATTGGATGTATTTGGTATATTTTTTTTTATTTTTAAGACACTCTCGCGCTACAATATTTTTGTTCTTCCAGATATCCATGGTATCGACTCAATTTTGTTTAAGTGAGTAAAAAAAGGAAAGTTAATTACATGAAACATCTTCTTCAGAAAATACGTGACAGGATCTGCTATTCAAAGTGTTAAAACTTGCTAATTTTGATAGGCGGGCCAAGCAGTCCGAGCTTTTTACCTCGTTTCGATACAAATTTTGTCATCCTGTCTGCCAGAGTCCAGTTTTCCTTGCCCTGCTCCACCCATCTTACGAGCAGTTCCAAGATGTCGTTCTCATTGTGCGCACCAGACAGCTCCAATTTGATGCCCAACACTTCACAGAGTCCACCGGCTTTACTAGAAGGTATTTGACGTGCTAGCTCTGTGAGAACTTCCCTACTCGGGACACCGTCTCTGTAGTCGCCTATGGTAGCAGATATCACAAAATAACCAGTATTCGTTTGCAAGTGTTTCGATTCATGAGTTAAATGTTACAGCACTGCAGTATGTTGTTTGATCTCCCAAAATGTTGCTTTCTTTAAGAAAAGTAAAAGTATGATCAAATCATTGAGGTGTATCCGCCTTGCCACGAGGTTTATTGTTATGCAGTATAACGCTTGTGTTTGAATACGTTGGGGCTTATGTCCCTTTCATGGTTGTGCTTCGATTGAAACTCATCCGTTTCCTCATACAATAAAGTCTAATTGACTGATGGGAGAGACTACAAAGAAAGAAGTAAATATCCTTCTGTCTGATTAATCTTATAAACATGTATTAATATTGTTGTGAGATACTTTTTCGCTGGTCAAGGTGACAAAAATATCGATGATTTATGTCAGTGACATCTGCTTTCATTTTCAATCTGTTTTTTTTTTTCTTTTTTTTTTCGTCTGTGACGCTACTTTTTCTCTACAAACTTACATATTAGAGGTAATGGACATCAGGTTAAATTATCAAAAGGCACCTGAAAAAAAAAATAACACTGATTTATTAATTAGATTTCATACCTATAAGATTTCCCATGCCAACGTGCTTATGTCCAGCGTCATGCATGATATCAGCCAAGGCGGCACGATGGTTGTAATCAGGTGGACACATCATCTTCCTCCACTCTGTCAGCATCTTCATGTTGGCTTGGATCTTGTCTCCGGTACGAGTTTGGGCATCAGTGTAATGTTCAATGCCCAGCTTTCGGGCTAGCGTGGCTGGTTCCATTCGTGTTGCCACGGCCATCAGATCGCTGGTACTCACGTCGAAATCTGTTGTGACATCAATGGTATTATAAAGGGAATTTAGTTATGATACAATTGCCCAGGAACCATTTGCCATGACAGAAGTGTACACTCAATTGATGATAGCTTAAAGCCAACGTCACGTGCTGACACGCGCTGGTCACAAACTTACTGAAAACGACTGTTCCGAGCCCCCTCACATTGTCGATTCAAATGTACTAAGAAAATACCATAAAGACTATAAGGCGGAATGATCTTGATTAAAAACTGCTTGGCTGCGGGTACACATATGTTGGGATTGGACACTTTAATATCAACCTTACGAGAACAATCCCTTGATTGAATCAGTAAGCATTTGTAATATTTGGTTAGTGTAAAAGGTGTATGAGCAGACACTCCCCAGGTAAAAGTGAGAACTAGGTTCAAAAGTTGATATATCTGACCATAGAACTTGAAAGATAATGTCTTTCTGATGTTCATGGGATTGTTAACCTTTATTCTGATACGTATATCTACGGAAAATAATCAGTTTTACGGGCATAACTATACGGGCACACCTTAACCAATGTCTAACCTTGTTCTAACACACAGTTTCATCTCAAATAAATACATTGAGTCGAGTTGGGTATAAACATCAGTCAACAAACCTTTGGAAATAACTACCTATTCGCAGACAAATACAAACAAGCCTATCCGCATTATTCTTGTAAAAAAAAAAAAAAAAATGCAGAATTATGTTGTGCACCATTAATGAATATGCAATCTTTCTTTTTTTTTTTTTGTATAGATAGTATACACACAAATAAATGTTTATATTTATTCTTTTTCCTTTTAACATACCCGCTTTGGGAAGAACACATTCACATAATTCGTGATATCGTTATTATCTGCAAAATCATAATTATGCCTGTTCGAAAGAGTACATCAATATTCAATATTGATTTTTGATTTCAGCTATAATGCTGTTTAATGCGCGTCGAGGAGTCAAGTAGCTAATTATACAGGACTATCAGCGTGTATGAATAAAATTTTTGATTTTACGTAATTGAGCTATTCTCATGTCTTAAATTCTCGTAGCAATCATTTCGTAAGAGGTTATGTTTCCTTAGGGTGAACATCATCTAATGCTTTTGAATAAATCTTAGAGTAGTTTACTCCATCAAGATGGACGGCTTTCCTCGGCCTCGTTATGTTATTTTGATGTCCAGCATTCTGGCATATATCTGATACTCACATCGAGATCTGACTTTTCCTTATCAAAGGATACTACGGATGAGATTCAGTCATGACCTATCTTGTCAAGGTAACATACCTTGGATCAATATCAGGTATTTTCTTTTGGTTTACACGAGACTAATTCCTTGGCGACAGTAAGCAAGACCGGTGAATTGGTGATGGGTATTAACATAAATATGAACAAGAAGCATTAAAATGAGATATCGGTAAATCTAAAGTACTGATTCGAGTCTTAACCCGTTGAAGACGTGTTGATTTTGCTACAACATGTATTTCTTAACGACACCTGCCCGAGTGTATTGGGACTCGTCCTCAACGGGTTGAACAAATATCATTAGGACAGTGTAGCAACTTATTGTCATTTGATATATTTGAAATATCAGTTACAGTCACATTGATTTTTTTTTCTTCCTTCATATCACACGTTAGAGTCATTTAGTCTGGACCAAAATATCATTGCTTTTAATGTCCATCATAATAGACCTATTTTACCATAAGTCGTCGGTTGAGAATGATAAGGGCGTTAAGTTGCCACTAAACCCAAAGTGTTCGAGACAACTTAACGCCCTTCTCATTCTCAACAGACGAAGTATAAGTTACATTTGATGTGCTACCGCAGAATTGATATCTTATCATAAAATGTTCTAAAATATTAAAGGGATGGCATAGATTGCTCGAGGTGACGTTTCGGCTTTGAATTATTTCGATGTATTCAGAAACCACTATATGAAATGCACAATTCTGCATCTTTCGTCCCTATTGCGTATATTGACCATAGTTATCCCTTAAAGACCTAATAAAATGCTTGCAAAATGTTTTAATATGCAAAAGAAATGTAAAATATATGTCATGATTATCAATGTAATATGTTTTCAGTGTCGTTCCGTTTTTTATCGCTTCTAGAAACTCCCTCAAATATCACATTTTTGGAGGACCTCGTTGCAGTTTTTGCGAAAAAAATACGTCACGTGACCAACACCCCTGAACCGATTGATGACGTATAAGCACGGAGTTGTGCTCAGTTAGCAGACGCCGCTCAGCACTAGCACTTAGATTACTAGCTTGGTACACGCGCGTACACGTTAACTAGCCCGGCCAGGCCCGGCGCCCGGGCCCGGGATGTGCGCTCTCGATCGACCCACTGACTGTCGACATGTACGCATTAGTACCACGTACATTATCACTAAGTTAGCTTGCACAAATACCTGGTACCTCGAGCATAATGTCTTCCCCTTTATGGGTAAACTTCGACATTGATGATGATGATGAAGATTGCAGCTCTGACGATAGCGGAGAAAAAGAGGAGTCACATGAAGTTGAAGGGGAAGATGGGGAGGGAGAGGCAGCCGATGAACTAGAAAGTTATCGTGGGGCTGCACCTTACCGATATGAACCAGCTGCATCTCCCGCTGCCAGTGCAAGAGCGAATGGACATGGCACCAAGTCCGGGAATATAAGACCTCACGGAAACGATCGCCTGGGAAATACAGAGTAGTATGTGTGGTATGCCCCCATAGTTTAACTCTTTATGTGCCACGTTCGCACCTCCGACTCAGTCGACGGCGTGCCAACTTCGCATATTCTGCTCAACAAACAAAGCCGCCAAGACCGATCGATAAACCGCTAATTACTGCTAATCCCGCGGCACAATTAAAGCGTTTTTCGTGCTTTTGTTCCTCTCATATACGGCTTGCATTCTATGTGGTGATCGACTATCAAGCGATGTTCCCAACTAGATTTGCTCGTACATTCTAAGTTTCTGTCACGGTTTAATGTGCAAAAGTCATGCCTTTACAGTAATGCAGCAACTGGTCATTCAAAAGAAAAATTGAAAATAGAGTCGTCATACAATTTATATCGAAATAAAGCTTGGCATTCCTCTTTAACTTTGTCTACTATTATGCACATCTTAACAGAAATTTGTAGAAGTTACACAAATCGGAAAAACAGAATTCTTTCTCAAAGCATGACTACCTTCGTGTCTCAGAATAACGTGGCACACAGGGGGTTTCCACCCTGGCACATAAAGAGTTAACATTAGAAAGGATATACTGTATTCTACATGATTGCCACTGTGAGTTGCAGGGGCCGCGGAACTTTTTTCAGTGGGGGAGGGGGGGGGGGGGGGCTGCGAGACCGGGGGGGGGGGGGTGAAGGTCAAGAACCCCCCGCTTAGACGGCAAAAATCTGAGAGTGGAATCTTTGGAAATTAAAATCAATGGGTTGTGATTTTTTTCCCCGACTTTTTTTTTTTTGCCGACCAAAAGTGTGTGTGTGTGTGTGTGTGTGTGGGAGGGGGGGGGGGGACGCAGCCCCCCAGCCCCCCCCCCCCCTCCCCGGTTCCGCGGCCCCTGAGTTGTAACTGTTTGTCTAGTAAGTAGTAGAAGAACAGACCCAGCTCGCTCACAAAGTGAACGGCTACTCCGGCCACCGCAAGCGGGAGCGTCCCGGCCGTGGCCTGGCCTGTCGGCCGGCGCTAGCAAGTTAAACTAACACGTAGATCTAACGTTATTAGTAGTGTACTAATGTTAGTACTACTACTAGTAGTAGTACTAGTACCACTAGGTCTAGCAGACTACTGTGTAGTAATAGTAGCAGAATCTTTGGTACTAGTACAGAGGATACACTCTAGATACATTAGGGGGGTTAGAGTATGCTACAGGGTGGGTCGTGGGTCAAAAAAAAGAAGAAAAAAAGGGCTAGGCCTAACCAGTTTCCCAAGGTCAGTTTCTATAATAATTGTTATCAGTCATTTAGATGCGCCATTTTCTAAGAAACACCATACCAAGATTAAGAATGATCGTCAGTTTTGGTCGAGTAGTTTCTGTTTTATGATACAAATCATACTGTGGAAGGAAGCCCCACCGCCGTGCTTATCTACTGATGAACGTCACGGTGGGGCTGAATTCACGAGTAGGCCTAGGCCTATAAACAGGCGAGTCGCCGTAGTATTATAGTATCCAGACACGCAGTGGTGGGGCCTATTTCACGAGTTTGCCTACAAATCTATGTAAGCTTAGCGTTGTCCGAGTGCGAAGTATCCTTTTCTCGCTACAGTATTCATGGTCTTACAGTGAAAATAATGGATATTAAAACGTACCACAGTTGTAATCTGTATTATTGGCAGTATTAAATCCGTACAATTCATTGAATATTCTTTTGTCCAAAGGCTTAGCCAATGACAATAGTGCAGCGCAGCGCTAGCTATGCGCTCGCTAGCTCGCTCCCCCGCCAGCGCTAGCCGCCAGCGCTAGCCGGCGCCGCGGTGCTGTCGCTGCGCTGCGCTAGCCTTGCTAGCTCGCTGGCTATGGCTAGGCTGGTCGGACAATCGATATCGACGACTCCGTTCTTTGACGTCATCACAATTTAGAAGTGATAGTGCGCCGCATGCGGCGAAAGTATAGAAAGTTTTCCAAAACCGAGGAAATTTCATACATTATGTTAACAATAGAACAAAATTCAGAACAGTAAAAAAACCCGCACGGCCACAGAATTACTTACAATTTAACATTTAATATTACTACATCATTAAGAAAAAAAAAATGTCTAAACCATTTTATTAGGTCTTTAAGATAATATATAGTAATGCACGAACTATATGAATAAATGTTTCAATACTGCAGATAGGTTTTAGTGGTCAATTTACAAATGATCTATTTCTGTCATTTTAATGGAAAGTCATATCAGTTTTCATGTTGCATTCATGATTGCCTACTTACCAAAATAGAATGTTCGAGCTATTTTTGTATAACCGCACTCTCTCAGAAGCTTGGGTAGCACTGTCCTATTCTGATGTTTCGCATTTTCATGTGCCTTCTTTTGCAAGTCATATTGTTGTCGTATGACTTTATTTGTTCCATTTTTCTTGGCTGCTGAGCAATAATCGAGTTGAAAGTGGCTCAACCAGTAACTGCTGTAACCCAAGGATTGGGCGAATGGGTAGACATCTGTCATGAGAAGGCGCATGGCCAGTCGTGGAATCTCAGCTTCGAAGGTTATGCCGTTCCTTCTCTCCATAATGAGCTCCTCTTTGGACAATGAGAATCAATTTGTGTAACCTTGCATTAACAACCCTGGATATAATACATGACGAGCACATTAAAGGGCATTCCTTCAAAGTCGCATTTCAATGGAAGTCTCTAGATAACTTCGGATAACGCTCTTCTACCCAGCACATTGCATACTATGACATCATCTCCTTCATATCATGTATATTTAGGCTCACAAAGGAAGAGAGATCTCACAAATTCTCTGTCCACTGGAAGATTTTAGAAAAACAACCACAACAACAACCACAACAGCGGACCTTTTTTTGGGGGGGGGGGGTGGGTGGCAACAACAGAAGGTGTTTTCTACAACTGGTAATTGGGACAATTTATTTGTATTTCTTCGTTAATGAGCGGTTAATCACACGGCTACCAACTCGCCTATAGAACCTCCTTGGTGCTACGTACGTTGATGAAAGCTTTATGACAGTGCACTAGACTGAAATTAGTCAGTGAAATGTTTCGTTGGCTTTATCGGGGAAAAGAAAAACAATGGCATAGAATGCAATGTGCGAAGATTGCAATTTGACAGAAGCCAAAGTATTCATATATTTTGGTGTAAGGTCAGGCTAATGGTTATTCCCTGCCTCTAGCAGTCTCACAAATACAGATGCTTTGGGTCATCGGATCCTTAAATTTTGCTTTCAGATGCCCTGTGTAACCCCTAAGGGCAGGCCCGTAGCCAGGGGGGTGCGTCGGGTGCGTACGCACCCCCCCCCCCCAAATTCTGAAAGGTCCACTTTTTCATAATAACTGTTTTTAGCAATTCTCAAGATAACAATCCAAATAAATATAAAGACACATTATATGCTACGTAAATGTGGAAGAGTACGTTTAACAATGTTAAAAATAATTGTACGAAACCCTTTTGTTGTATGAACCATCGGATCGTCCCCATGCACACAAACACAAATGTTATGTATCAATTTGTGCGAGCTATTATTATATTGGCACTGCATGCCATGGCCCTTCGCGCGTGTGACCGGTGTTTTTCCACTGGCCGCCCGAGTACGTGCGATTCGTGGATGACATTGAGGTTGACACTTGCATTTTTTCACAGGAACAGAGGTAAGTGGATGAAAATCTAATAGCCTCAAGTTTACATATATGATAAAAATTAAAGAAATTTCCTCGAAATTACTATAATCGAAAACCTGAGACATTTTATATCTACGTCTCACAAAGATATAGTACATGCATATATAAGTACATGTTGGCATGATAATGCCTGGGGGTAGATTATTATGTCAACTAT
This sequence comes from Diadema setosum, assembly GCF_964275005.1. Taxonomy (NCBI): domain Eukaryota; kingdom Metazoa; phylum Echinodermata; class Echinoidea; order Diadematoida; family Diadematidae; genus Diadema; species Diadema setosum. Next base: position 30,733,571 of record NC_092690.1, read on the forward strand.
TTTCCATTATGAATGCATGCTCCAATCAAATTGTGAAAAGGTGGTCATGAATTAGCATTTCTTACGAACGATCAGGAGACACAAAACAAAATGAAAGACCTGTCTTACTCCAGTTCTCTTGTAACACTCATTGGGCCATTATGCATGCCTAACGAATTATAATAGCTGCTTTTTCTAGCCCTTTTGCTAGTACCAATATTCGAGAAAAGATCATCTATCAAGTAACTGTACGATCTCCGTGCATAATCTAATGCTTTTAAACACACTTGCCTACTCGCCTTCAGCTGACATTTGCTTACGGTTCCAAAAAATTATTAGTTATACATTTTCTCATGTTGTGACAGTTCGATTGGTTCTCATTTTGAAGTGAGCCAAAACCTAAGAACATTCTCACTTATAATTTCCAAAGAGTATTATGCAGGCACGCAAACTCAATTTAGTTGTATTTCATTTAAATGTAATGGGTAAGAGGGTATGAGAGAGAATGGAAAGTGCTGAGCTATGAAGTAAAATGGTAAAGTAAAAAGTTTGTCAGATAGTACAAAAGCCTGAATATTGCAAGAGCTCCGGAGTAAAAACAATCAGGGAAAAACCCTATGTATGATAACATTGTGAGAGCGTTAGACTGCATTGTGACGCGTCGTTATTAATTTACATTCTTTATTCATATTTTTCATTAAAAAAAAAACACAGGTAATGAGCCGGATTGGGTTAAAATTCTCACTTACAGCTTTGTAGAAGTCTGAGTCAACAGTATCACACAGTACTTCAAGACGTATTAGTACAAACGATTTCTTGAGCCTGCACCGTTTCAGGCTCTGTTCTGGATACGGCGGTAGAAACTCATTCTTTTTTGTTGTTTATTTTATCATTATTTACTAATCTCTTTTCTAACTTACAGGTAGCGGATTTCTTCGCAGGCCAAATTCGGAAATGTACTGTTGATTATTACTTATACATTTTCTTATGTTGTGACAGTTCTATTGGTTCTCATTTTAAAGTGAGCCAAAACCTAAGAACATTCTCACTTATAATTTCCAAAGAGCATTATGCAGGCACGCAAACTCATTTTAGTTGTATTTCATTGAAATGTAATGGGTAAGAGGGTATGAGAGAGAATGGAAAGTGCTGAGCTATGAAGTAAAATGGTAAAGTAAAAAGTTTGTCAGATAGTTACAAAAGCCTGAATATTGCAAGAGCTCCGGAGTAAAAACAGTCAGTGAAAAACCCTATGTATGATAGCATTGTGAGAGCATTAGACTGCATTGTGACGCATCGTTATTTAATTTACATTCTTTATTGATATATTTTCATAAGTATCTCAGGTAATGAGTCGGATTGGATTACAATTCTCACTTACAGCTTTGTCGTTTGTAGAAGTCTGAGTCAACAGTATCACACAGTACTTCAAGACGTATTATTGTACAAACGATTTCTTGAGCCTGCACCGTTTCAGGCTCTGTTCTGGATACGGCGGTAGAAACTCATTCTTTTTTGTTGTTTATTTCATCATTATATTTACTAATCTCTTTTCTAACTTACAGGTAGCGGATTTCTTTGCAGGCCAAATTCGGAAATGTACTGTTGATTATTACTTATACATTTTCTCATGTTGTGACAGTTCTATTGGTTCTCATTTTAATGTGAGCCAAAACCTAAGAACATTCTCACTTATAATTTCCAAAGAGTATTATGCAGGCACGCAAAATCATTTTAGTTGTATTTCATTTAAATGTAATGGGTAAGAGGGTATGAGAGAGAATGGAAAGTGCTGAGCTATGAAGTAAAATGGTAAAGTAAAAAGTTTGTCAGATAGTATTACAAAAGAAACTCATTCTTTTTTGTTTGTTTATTTTATCATTATTTACTTATCTCTCTTCTAACTTAAAGGGACTGTACTGGTTGAGGTGGGGATTCATGTTTTGAACATTCCTAAGTGAGATAATGAAAAGCCTCTTATGAAATATGAAAGAGCATGTAATTTTAAGAAGGATTCAACGTTTGATGAATTGGTTTTCAAATGGCTGAGATATCCAAAAAAGTGCTAATAATAAAAGGCGACATGCCACAACTTTATTAGGATTTCTTTGATTCACCTTGTTTTTGGATATCTTAGCCATTTCAAAACCGATTTTCGTCGAATAAACTTTTGATACCCCTTAGAACTGCATGCTCTTTGACATCTCATAGAGTGGTTTCTGAATATCTCGCAAAACGTTAAAAGCTAAATCCTCACCTCGACCAGAACTGTACACACCCTTTAAAGGTAGTGGATCTCTTTGCAGCCCAAATTCGAAAATGCCTAGAGACAGCTAGTAACCAAATATGCTACTATAATTTAATAAATAAGAAATAACCATTCCAGTATGTATCTTAGTGTGCACAGCAAGACAGATCAAATCAAATAGGAAAACATCTGAGCACTAAGCCTGAGGTCTGAATTTGCACTCAACTTCTTCCAATGGCTAACGGATGTTTAATTTTTGAATTTCACTGACCTCCAAATTTCACAAAGAAAACCTTCTTAGCATGATGGTTAATATGACATTTGACTGATATTGGAGAGGTTTGCGAATCGGATCTACTACCTTTAATATTATTAAATCTAAAATGATTATTTGAAAGTTCGGAAATGCTGGAAATATCCTACCACAAGGAGGCAAAATATAAATGGTTCACATTTACAATTCATTTTGTTTTAAAAATTTTCTTATTTATTTTCGTTTTTGACAAACTCGCATACCAGGCTTCAGGGCTGCTAACGCGGGTATACAGTAGAAAAAAATGAAAGTTAAAACAACACCAGGAAAATCACTATTCTCAATTTTGCGGCGCGCTACGCGCGCAGAGTCTCGAACACAATTAAACTTTGCAACTTCCTGGCAAAATGAGTTTTTACTATTTCCTAGATGAAATACCGTAACGCGATTGCATGCAACAGACAAAAATACAAATTTCCTCGAGACTTTAAAACGTCATTAAAACAGTCAAAATTCACAATTTGCGGCGCGCTTCGCGCGCAAATTCTTATACAACTTTTGTAGTTCGGTCGTCCAAAGAATATGTATATATATATATATATATAATATATATATATATATATATATATATATATAATTGTGTGTGTGTGTGTCATCATTGGTATTGGTAACGAAGGTCCGTTTTTTTAGTGACCGCACCCCCCCCCCCCCTTGAAAAATCCTGGCTACGGGCCTGAAGGGTAATCTATTAGACGTATGATATATATATATATATATATATATATATATATATATTAACTTTTGATTATGATAACAAATAATGCAAGTGGATAAACTTTATCTAAGACTTAATATGAACCTATTCAATAATCATGAACTGTCGATAAGAATATTTTTTTCTTAAGTTTCAACTAGACTCCCTTAGCTCAGAAGTGTGTGCTCTTGGGCAGTAATGGAAAAGCGACTGGCAAACCTTACCATTACGCGAAGGTGCTTTTAGTTATATTTTAATGCGTCTTCATCATAATCCCTGCCAAGCGTTCAGGGATAACACAGACTTGGACACCGATATTTGTTAATGAAGGCGTTGTTACCATAAAATGATGACTTTTACAATAATTATCAATCCAGGATTTGGAAGCACGTCGAATACTTACCACTATTTTGGATCCCGTGAATGCAAATTGCGCGTGTAACATTTTATAGTGATACAAATTGTGACCCTGCACCTCAAAACAAACAAAAAGTCGCCAGACATGAATTTTTAGTTAAGACCATAGTCTGAAAGACCAGACTTTAAGCTTTAAAATGATGTATTACTCAAATCAAATGGACTCTCCTAGCCTATCTAAATATTGGAAAGAAAGCACAAACTCAGGAAAAGTGTGAACTGAGAAAAGAGGCTCTGAAGTACAGTGTCTATTCAAGCGCTTAATCTTTACCAAACCGTGCTGGCTGTGCGATGAATGGGACAAAAAACAGGAAGTAAACCACCAGAGTAATAACAATGAAGGGATTATCAGATTAAACTGAAATTAAGCATGCCTCATTAACACATTCTTTCCATGATTAATACCAACTTTCAAAGCAGTAGCATTCTCCTTTTAAAATTTATTAGAGTTGAAAGTGAATAGTGTGGACAAGGTTTTTCAGAAATGAAAAAGGGATTCTAAAGACACACCTAATCACACTCTTCTACCAAAAATGTTCGAGATAAACTGCTAAAAAACACACTTTCCTGCCCGTTTTATGATACCAAAGTTTAGCATAATGTAAAAGAAGATCTGCTCTTTCAGAAAATATGAAAAAGTCAAGTTCGGCTAGGTTGACCCATTTCACTTATTTTCAGTCCTCACGCAAAATCAGTGTGTGCGACTTTATATTCGATTTGAGGTGCACGGTCACAATTAATACATAACAATTTTCAGTATTCCTATAATTACAATTTAAAAGTCCTTCTATGAACGCCTAAAAAAATCAATTTCGCGTGAAAGGATAAATATTGTAACGTTAACACGAAAAGACAAATAAAATGGCATTTTATTCTAAATTCAATTAGGCAAGTACATGTACCTGTAAGATATACCAGATAGAGATCGCTCTGTAGTTGGATGTTGACGAACTGTGTGTTATTTAAACACGATTTAAAAGAAAAAGAATAAATCTTGAATTAACATGACAGAGTGTCCTTTGTTTGATACTGTAACGTTTTCCTTCATTACCTTTTGAAGAGTTTTAAGTCATTGTACCTTTAAAAAAAGAAATCAATCACCTCAGAATAACATCACAAAATACACATAATTGGAATTTCGTTTGGAAATGATGCACCACATTCTAAAAATCAACCATTCTACAAAATCAACGAAGTATAACCGTTGAAAATAGAAGCTGGTTTTACCGTATCTGGGATTCGTCTTTTTCAAAACTCTCCCGATCCTCTCTCTCTGGTCTGCTCTCCTTCCTCCTCTCTCCCTTTCCAGCGCCCGAACTATGTCCATATCATCAACAGACCCTGGGTTATCGAGCTTTAAGTCTACGGTGATACGTCGCACCGCCTCCGGGTCGGCATACTTCCTGATGAGTTGGATTTCGTCGATGGTTATGCTGCTAACTAAAAGCAACCAAAAAAGAAGGAAAGAAAGTGTAATGATGAGGAAGATTTTAAATCTGTGTCTTTTCACGCTCTCTTACCTGCAGTCAAACAACAGTTCTTTGACAACGTTTGGTGCACGTACTCACCTACATTCGCGTTTCAAGGACACAGCGTGCGCACTGCCATATTGTCTCACTGTACGCTCTGACAACGAGTGGGGGCGCTGATCACTTTCGACCGATTTAATTCATCGCACTTCCTGTACAGCTGTCATGAGGGTAAAAGATCGAGAACTACCTTTCGGCGGCAATTTTGAAATAATCTCAATGTCACATTGTCCAAAACAGTGGATTTATGAAAAATGAAAGACCCCCCATCGTCGTTTGTCACACAGATAATGGTCACAAAATGAAATTACGTTAATCAAGCCCTCTTTCTTTCACTGCCTCAACACATCGCCAACACAGTTAGTCCCATGGGTATTTTCCACAATATTTAGTCACTTTATTTTGCAATTTTTTGAACGAATTTCAAACAGTAACCAAAGTTTTTCCATAGTGCCTTTTGTGTTTTCTTTGATCAGTGATTCATATTCTTTGACTTTTGTAATCACAATTGCAAGTCATTGTGACCCTGCACCTAAAAAACAAACAAAAAGTCGCCAGACATGAATTCTTAGGTAAGACCATAATATTCTGAAAGAGCAGACTTTAAGCTTTAAAATGATGTATAACTCAAATCAAATGGACTCTCCTAACCTATCTAAATATTGGAAAGAAAACCCAAACTCAGGAAAAGTGTGAACTGAGAAAAGAGGCTCTGAAGTACGGTGTCTATTCAAGCGTTTAATCTTTACCAAACCGTGCTGGCTGTGCGATGAATGAGACAAAAAAACAGGAAGTAAACCACCAGAGGAACAACAATGAAGGGATTATTAGATTAAACTGAAATTAAAGATGCCTCATTAACACATTCTGTACATAATTAATGCCAACTTTCAAAGCAGTAGCACTATCCTTTCAAAAGTTATTAGAGTTGACAGTGAAGAGTGTGGACAAGGTTTTTCAGAAATGAAAAAGGGATTCTAAAGACACACCTAATCACACTATTTTACAAAAATTTTCGAGATAAACTACTAAAAAAAAAAAAAACACTTTCCTGCCCGTTTTATGATACCAAATTTTAGCATAATGTAAAAGAAGACCCGCTCTTTCAGAAAATGTGAAAAAGTCAAGTTCGGCTAGGTTGACCCAATTCACTTATTTTCGGTCCTCACGCAAAATGAGTGTGTGTAACTTTATGTTCGTTTTGAGGTGCACGGTCACAATTGGGCAGTTTTTTTTTTGATTGTTTTTTTTTTTATATTGACTTTATATCACCATTCATGCCCGTGTTAACACAGGCACAGATTGGGGCATGACGCGTATTAAACCTATGGGAAATACGTTGGGTTATGTTTAGGTCTAGGGTTATGGTTATGGTTACGGTGATGGTTATGGTTGTGGTTTTGGTTGTGGTTGTGGTTGTGGTTGGGGTTGTGGTTATGGTTATGGTTAGGGTTTGAGTGTTAGGGTTTATGGGGTTAGGGTAAGGGTTAGTGTCCCCAATCTGTGCCGTCTAAAAAAAAAAAAAAAAAAACAGGCTATCGGGACTGTCTATCTCGGGTGTAAATGTGTCCTGTGTCTTTATTTGCATTATTATTAGTTAAACGTCCTTTACGCCTTGTTTTGTAAACATTTGTGACCCGCTACAACAAAATGGTCCTAAAGTCGCGCACGGTCGAAGCCGTGAAAATCGAGTTTGAAGTTCAGAGCATCAAAATTGGTCAAAACTTACGATTTTCTGAATTTGACATATTATTAGAGTCTGACATGTCTTCTATCATCTGTCGAAATTTTGAAACAAAATGATGAAAGGAAAGACCCAAAAATAGCGTTTTTCTGGGCCATGTTTTTTTGGCGTTTCAACGAAGCAGAAACTGGTTCGAACATTTGCATTGAGCGCCACACATAGGCTCCGCCCCTAACAACGACCAGAGTGATCTCATTGGTCAGTTCGCTGCTTGCCGCTAACCGAAGCGTGAAGCTCGCACACTGCCCAGTCGGCTGGTGCGTGCGTGCGGGTTGCGCTATGCATAGCCGCTTCTCCTGACATCCCGGTCACTGATTGGTCGGTGAGGAGACCGCCGACGCTGTGTTTGAATGAGCATTTTGGGGGTTGCTAGGCTTAACTTCTATTGTCCGGAGGTGAATACTGATTTGCGTGTCTCTTGATTGAACTTTTAGGGCGCTTTTCTCGAAACAGTCATTTCCCAGACGTCTTGACATGCTCTCTTTTAAACATCGATATCTCCGCAGCTGATTATTTTTATAAGACGTGTAATACATCAATTTAAAGCAGAAAGATTAGGAAATTGTGTCATGCAATTTTCAAATAATCGACCTCGCCCGACTTTAGGATCATTTTGTTGTAGCGGGTCACATTTATTCATATCTGTTATTTTCACATGTACATGTACATTATCACTTATATTTTTGTATTCATATAATCAATTGTAAATATGTTTGTACTCTCATACCCCGAGAGGGGGTCGATAGAGTCAATAAAATCTTACAAATCTTACAAATCTTACACACAGAGAAATTACGGTTCTAATTTGCACCCTACAGGGTGCATATCGTTGTAACACCAGCGGCTCCATTTAGGGTTCTATTTTTTGGGGTGCTTATTTAGCACCCTATATTTAACACCATATATGTGCATATTTGCACCCCTCCATTGGGTTCCCTTTCTGCACCCAATAGGGTTCATATCGTTGTAACACCAGCGGCTCCATTTAGGGTTCTATTTTTGGGGGTGCTTATTTAGCACCCTATATCAAACACCCTATAAGGTGCAAATATGGACCTCTATACAGGGTTCCCCTTCTGCACCTCATACCTGCACCCATTATGGTTCATATTGTTATTGTTGTAATTTTGCACCCTATGGGGTGATAAAGTCACCGCAATATAGGATGCAATACAATTTGCACAGGTCTCTATATAGGGTTACCTTTCTGCACCCCATATGGTGAAAATTATAACCTTTTTTTTTTTTTAAACCAAAATAATTATATACTGGATGCCTTCACTGACTTCACAAACAATTACCTAAGGTCTACTGAATGCCTTCACTGACTTCACAAACAATTACCTACGGTAACACTCCAGATATGACGCAAAATAGCATGCATAGATTTACACACAGATTCTCAGTCAATTAAATCCACAATCTTTCGAAAACTGAAGTCAGAGACTTCAATTCAACAACAAATAGAACATAAACATGATGAATACAGTGCATACTTACATATAGATTATCAACATTTTAATATATGTCTCATGGAAGAGGGACAAGTTAACAGTGATTTTCTTTTTCATCAAATATACATTGTATTTCTACAAATTCCAATACGAGATGCATATTTTGTCATAAAAAGGGCAATGTAAATCAAAAATGTATGAAATTTGGTCAGTACATTGAAAAAGAAAAAAAATATTCGTTCTTTCCATCAAATGATTACTTTTTCTTCTTTAAGGAAGTTACCACATTGACAAAGAGCACTAATTCTTTTTATTTAAAAAAAAATCCCTGAAGCTTGTGCAGAGTAATAGTAAACTATATGACAAATATCTTTCACATTGTCCTTCTACTTCTAGAATGGATCATAGATATGTACCTTGAATTTACCGGTACATCTTACGATAATCAAAAGCACCTTTATGACGCTCTTAGACATTAACAGCGATATGTCAAATCTGATTTCTCGTACACAAGTTATTGCCAAAACAATGAAGGGTGTGGCAAAGTTCTGTCATATACATGTATATTTAAAACTCACTACTTGTACTGACATATTCCATCCAATTCCAAGCTTGAGAGCTTGCGAATGTGCCCCATTATACAATAATTAGTATACTTCACATTTTGTTTTTCATATACAATTACACCAATGTTAAGAAAGGTGAAAAAAAAGATTCAAAAATGAAGAATGCACATCTAAATTTGGTTCCTTTTTTATGCACACAGCTAAAGTTATGTCCCAGTTATAAATCTTGGGCAGAATAGCACATCTGAAAACACTTTTCATTGCATCAAATTAACATTAACAATTCCACAGAAAATGTTACCTCAGAAAGGGAAAATAAGGTTAACCAATCAGTGGTATGACAAACTGGACATAAAGAGGAAGGAATATGTCTTGTGAGACAAGTTTAAAAACAATTTTTTTGATACATTTTTTTTTTTCAAGCGATGGAAACAACTAGCACATTGTACTCAGTAGACCATAAATATAATTACACAATGTCTGCAGTTTAGCCCCAACATTCAAAATATTGTAAAGAGCAGTCGATTTTTCACATTCATAAAGCAAGTGTTGGTATTGGCACCATCACAAGCATAATGATCAGAAGCAAAATATATCATTATTACTATTATTATTATTATTATTATTATTATCATCATCATCATCATTATTATCATTATTACTATTACCATCAATATTTTACAGAGATTTATGATCATGCATGAGAAATACCACAAGTGTTGATGTTACAGTCTCACAACTCTCCCAATCATTTTAACACTTAATTTTCACCAAACCTTACACAAATATATCAGCACTTTATACAATCTACTTAAAGAAAGCTTAAAATTATAATCAGAGTTAGAGGGCAAGTCCACCTTCATATAGACCTACATGTGGATTGAGTGAATGCGCAGCAATAAGCCAGTCCGGAGATAGCTCATGTGCACATAGGTACAACTGACCTTTCATTTTTCTCAGTTGGTTAGGCACTTCACTCAATTCAAAGTAACATAATGCAGCAGCTTGCCCACCATAGCCATATATGGAACTTATATTCAAACAAAGAATGAACCTAACCATTGTAGATGAAGTGACCAGTATGGTTCGTCAATCAACACTTAGGGAATCATCTATTTTATTAAGTGCTGTTTTGAATATGTTAACAATTTTTTTTTTGCGTGTTAACACTGCCAAATACCAGGCTTGCTGTCAAGTGGATGTACTGGCAGGCACCATTTATAAGGATTCCATGAATAATCCTAGCATAACAGATGCTTAGCTCAGTGAAATTAAAAAAAACAACCTGTCTCTCGGTACAAATAACCTTTTCCCGCACATGCTCAAAATGGTACCCCGAACTGGCTTACACTATTAGAACACATTAGTAAAAAAAAAAAAAAAAAAAAAAAAAAAAGTGAAAAGCGGACATTCAGTTCAAAAGTTAATAATCTTTAAATCATTTGTGCAGTCGCAGCAGAGTGAGAAGAGTTTATGATGTCACATGCGTAGAACAATTCAAAGAAAACCTAAAGAGAATTTCACATTTTTTTCTTTTAGGAAAAACATGCACATTTCCTCAACAAGTCACTGACGTATGTAAGGGCAATGATAATAGTTTCTGCCTCCTTAAAGAGTGAAGTCCAGTGTTCTTTTATTTGCAAAAAAAAAGTAGATATGATATGTTGAGTTTTCTCAGGTTTTGGAACAAACTCTATTTTTCAATCCTTAAGGGTTTGTGAGAAAATCATGCTTTTGTCAAGTGTCACAAAGCTACTCCACTTATGACATTGCATTGCCAGAGATTGCCCAAAATTGACATACATTGTGTGGCTGTCTACTACAAAAAACAGCAGGCGACTTATTTTTTTTTGTTCCCTACTTAAACAATCAAGTCAAAGTGTGCATGTGTTGTTGAAGCATGTTGTTGTTGAGGCTATCGATGGTGAAGAAATATCTAAAATATGAACAATACAAACTAACCCCATCTAGTATGAAATATAATACCCCACATCCAACTAGACCCCATGAAAGACCAGCTTAGTGTAGCTGAATGGGCTATCCAGCCATCTTCTTCAGAGATGGAAATGGAGAGCATAATTTGAGTATTTCATATCCATTAGCGGATTCATATTTTCATCCATAATCCACCCTCCCCCCCCCCAAAAAAAAAAAAAAAAGAGAGAGAAAAAGATAAAAGTGAATAGAAGTCAAGTTCTCTTTAGGTTGTGTTTAAATTTGTAATTTGCAAGTTCGTTCTCTTGTATTTTTCTATTATATATTTCTTTAGAGTATTCTTGTAAATATTCAAGGCCAGTGCATTCTTAGAAAGGGAATAACCTGACAACAGTTTAGAAGACAGAATAAATAGTTATCGTTATCTATGAAATTAGACATTTTCACATTTATTTTGCAAAAAAAAAAAAAAATGCTAATCTTCATTTCATGGAGTGGCTTCATGCTCACCCTCGGCTAAAAACCAGGAGGTGATTACTTTCTGGATTAACATGGAAAGATGTTTCTAGAGCCGTGGTGTTTAGCAATTCTAATGGGGGGGGGGGGGATTCAATGTGACCTGTCTCAAATTTTATATGGTTTAAACATACATGACATATTATATAGGAGTCTCATTATTATGCCTCCGCCCTGAATGGTGCCGGAAGCATATGTTTTCAGGTTGCCTGTCTGTCTCCCGGTCTGTGCGGATGTATCTACGGAAAAATTGATGGGCTTTCATCAAACCTGGTTCTGGGATACTACATAATGCTGATGATCTTATTGGCTTTTGGACTATATCTGCTAAAAGTCAAAGAAAATTTGAAAATAACTTTTTTGCTACTTCTCTAGTCAGGGAAATCGGTGTACTCGTGTGTACTGGTTGGTTGGCGCATTCAGTTGGGTACAGCAAGATTTCATCCTCTGCTTTCACAGGAAAGCCATCTCCCAACTTCTTGTTCTCGTAGTCAAGGTATATCCTCTGCTTCAGCAACCTGCAGCTTGGTCTTCATAGCTAATCTCATCTTACGCTGCATAAGTCGAAACTCCTCGAACTCTAGCTTTTGATGCGTTTCTATAGCAGCTGCTTCAGCTGCCAAATAGTATGCCCTTCTGGCCATCACTCTCAGAAGAACTGGCATGGCTTCCACACTGACTCAACGAGGAACCAGGATTGACATCCTGAACATCTTCCATCTCCAGCTCTGGCATCCTATATGGCTCACCAGTCTCTAGAGGTTGACCTGCATCACTCATCCTGAAGACCATTATTGAACTTGATGCATAGTGAACTCGATGATAAATAATCAATCAAACACAGGTCCCTTTGGCCCAGTATGAGACCAAGCTAATACCATGCATCAGCATGGATCAGCAAGGTTCAACCTGTAATTGAATAAAACAAAGTTCAACATACAATCAATATTGGAATATCTACCTGCTAAAGTATGGGATCAAGTAGTTGTGCTTCTGAAGTGATTTACCGTTTACATACCTTGTTTATGTGACTTATTTTATGTCATGTCTAGCACATGCAACTTCTCCAGTAGATATTATCTAAATTCACATATCGTGTATCACTGCTTATGTTCTGTGACTATGGCATTGCTAATTTATAACACACATTATATTTTCATTGATAGACAACAAGGAGTCAAGGCCAACCTAAATTTTCTGACTTCAATCTTCATACATGTCTTAAATTCTCCTAAATGAACCAGGAACACTATTTTTCTTCATTAGGCACATCATACATGCCTACATCGTTCTTTCTGTCAACTTCACAGACACCAATATCCAACTGAGCCTCAACTCGGCTCAAACGTAATAATTCCCATTAACGAAAATGATGCGACTATATCCGGTCACCTATTTACGTACGTACCTTGGTAACTGCGTCCAGCAGCCCCATACGCATAGCGTAATTACGCTATGCGTATGGGGCTGTTGGTCGTAGTTTATAGTACCTTGGTTGAGGCTTTCCGTATTACCGTGCACTTTCATTGACTTATTCGCTATGCTTTACTGTATGTATGATCGCACTTCTGACATGTTAGTACACATGTAGCCTACCTCGATACAACTCTTTCGCATCAGTTTTCACCACTCAGCATTCTATGAGCATAATTCACACATATCATCATCGATTACTGTGAAATATTTTCAACGGAATTACAGTACAATTATCTACTCACAACGTTTGGCTCATCAAAAAGATTAATTCATCATCCCAACCTCACAGTCGTCTGTCCATTTCAAACGAGGAACGTCAGTAGTATGCACGTACGTACGTATACCGCGCGACCAACGGCGTGGCATGCGCATGCGATTTTAGCTTTGCCATTGACCAAGTGCTCAACGGTCCACGCGTGCACGCATAATACGTGTACTCTATGATAACGTCATTGAAATGATATTCTTGATCCCGGTGCGAGAAGAAAAAACAAATGTTTAATTTAAGTAGTAATTTTTTGAGTACAGTATTACTGATGACACTGTTACTCTTTAACAACGTGTAGTTATATTTTCAAATAAAGATATACGATAATATCCAAAAATAGTGTGGCATTTCAAGCAAACACCATTCAACACCCACATGTCAGCTTTCGGGAAAGACTATGGAATGGTTCCAAATTCGAACCCTTAAGACTTGGCTCCCTTTAGGGTTCGGATTTGCACCCCTACATCCATCCCGAACCCTATAAGGTGCCACTTAGTTAGATTTGCTCGTAGGGTGAAAATAAGAACCCTAATAGAACCCTAATTTCTCTGTGTGTACAGATCTTACTACTACTGCATGTGTACACAGAGAGTAGGGCTGTGCGAGTCTCACTAGTCGAGTCCGTTCATTGTGTACAAGTTGGCCAAGCTGGCCAAGTCCACGCGCCTGCGCACTTCAAAATTTAAGCTAAACTTATGAATAATTCATGTCCTGTAGCGTTTCCACGTATACGGAAAAAAAAAAATATTCGCAGCCGGGAGGGTAGGGCGTACAGCCGCATGTAAACTCGCTTCCGAAGTTACTACGAAGCGAAATGTGTGTGTGCGCAAGACATCCCTGCTACAATGTATCGCGCTATAGTATCTCGATTCCTCGCTTGAGCGCTGAGCTCGGATGAGATGTGTGCGTACTGTACATCTATGTGAATCGCATGCATGGTATACGTATACGGTAGCGATCGCAATATCGCCGGCTGGCCGTAGTTATAGCGCCTGAGCTAGCTGCCTTTACATACGTATACGCACCTTCTATAGTAGCCTCCTCTCATCATCGCATCGTCGATCGTCGGCACTCGTCAACTAAACTCGTCAGATTAGATCAGACTAGAGTACAGACCACAATCAGTTGACAATAGATACATGTGTGCAGGTAAATGTGAGGATGGCCATCATGGACGACGACACATCGTCATGGGTTGCGGACATGACCGCAGAGCTGTCTATTTTGAACATGAACGATTGGGTCGGAAACCCTGTAGGCCTAGTCATGTACTTGCTCAGGCGTCACGGCTGTGCCCGTGCAGGGCCAACGGCCACAGTTGCACTGCACAGTGTACCTGTGGCCGTGGTAAAAAGGGGCCCTGCGATAGCGTCATACAAGTAAATACGTTTGCAGTCTTTCGAGTCGGACGGCTGTTTGCTCTCCATTGTGAAGTTTCATTACTAAACCAAAGGCTAAGCCGAACTGAAACAGTACTTCATTAAACCATATCATTCATAAAACTAACTATTTCATAACGTAATATATGAATAATCTATAATATTGTTATAGGATATTTCCAGAAATTTTAAAATATTATTGCTTAGATTGCTGAAATCGGCACCACAGCGCAAACAAACAGTGACAGGAGCCAGGTACGCACATGTACGTACAAACCAAAGAGATTTTCCCCACACACAGCTCTCTCAGTTGTGTCATGACCGGAGCCCGTAGGAGAGATTTTCATGAGCTGTTATGCGGTTTTGTGCGTGTACCCATTCGGCCCCATTCGGTAGGTATTCGGGCGTCCATGTTGAAATTAGTGTGGACGGCTCGCACGGCTCTTGTATTCTAGCTGGGTGTTCGCTGGTGCGTTGCGTAGCGTCGTGTTCGGCATTCGGTACGTACGGGGGTACGGTAACGGGAGGAGCAGCGTGTCATGCTTTTCTACTAGCTGAGCTGCAAATCGCCTGCGACGATTGAGTGTCTTTAAAACAAGAGCAGCGCACGACAGAGTGTGATAAAGTGAGAATTTTTACTAGAAGCATCCGAGACAGACCAGATTTCCGTGAAAGGTGAAGATTCATTCCATGAATAAATACATGTGAATAAGACGATATAGGGGAACATTATTAAAGACTACGTGAAATCCAAGCCTAAGTTAGGGAACGAATAAGTGCATATCTCGTGTCACGTGCCTATCTTTAATCATTAATAATTGTATACCAGCGGCGTCACAACCTTTTTTTCAAGGGGGGTGCATATTGACACTAAATGTAACGAGATTTTTTTGGACAGACATTTGGAATATAAGCTCTCAATCCCTAGACTTTTACTGTTTTTTGAGGGAAACCAAGCGGGGAAAGGGCACCGGCGTAGGTAGGATTTCATCTTGGGGGGGGGGGGGGGGGGGTGTTAGTATGCAAGGGAGCGAGCAAGGGGGGGGGGGAGGGTGTGGAAGTGCCTGTTGTCCCCCCCCCCCCCCCCTCCTCCCACGATGTTGTAAATGGTGCAATTTGATGCAGGCTTTTTGCGTGTTTTTATCGACTTGAAACAGTCCCACTTGTTTAAGGTAGCAGTTCATTTTGATGGAAATTGTTGTTGAACAATGTGCCTATCAACTATATCATTTCAATAAACTTCTTGTATTGATTCTTACACTGATGTCATGAACGCGACCGAGCCCGAGCATGCGGAGCGAGCGAGAGGGGAGGGTGTGGGAGGGGGCCAACCCCCTCCCACGGTTAGAACTAAAATTTCATTTTGATGTTGTAAATGGTACAATTTGATGCATGTTTTGCTTGTTTTATCGACTTGAAACAGTCCCACTTGTGTAAGGTAGGATTATATTTTGATGTAGATTATTATTGAACAATTTGCCTATAAAAATAGTATCATCCAAATAAACTTCCTGTTTTAATATTTACACTGAATATCATGAACGCGGCCAAGCAAGAGCGAGAGGAGAGAGCGAGGGGGAGGATGTGGGAGGGAGTGTCCCCCTCCCACGGTCAGCACTTTTTTTCATTTTGATGTTGTGAATAGTGCAATTTGATGCAAGTTTTTTGCGTGTTTTATCGACTTGAAACAGTCCCACTTGTTTAAGGTATCAGTACATTTTGAAGTAAATTGTTATTGAACAATTTGCCTCTAAATGGTATAATTTAAATAAACTTCTAGTAATAATTCTTACACTAATGTCATGAATGCGACCGAGCCCGAGCAAGCGGAACGAGCAAGGGGGGAGGTTGTGGGAGGGGGTTATCCCCCTGTAAATGGATTATGGAATGACGGTGTAAAACGACAATATTACTGGCAGCAAAATCAGGAGAATGGCATAACGACTACATGCGAGCGAGCGGAGCGAGCGAGCTTGAAAATTCTGAGATATTACAGTCCAAAGACTGCCGTTTGTAGCCATATTTTTTTGCATTGGAAATTAAGGGGGGGGGGGGCGCACCGGGCGCACCGGGCGCAATTGCTGGCAATTACTGGCAGCAACATCAGGTGAATGGCACAACAATTAAATGCGAGCGAGCGAAGAGAGCGAGCTTGAAAATTTTGACATTTTACAGTCCCAAAACTGCCATTTGGAGCCATATTTTTTCGCTTTGGAAATAAAAGGGGGGGGGGGGCACCGGGCGCAACTGCCGGCAATTACTGGCAGCAACATCAGGAGAATTGCATAACAATATTAAATGCGAGCGAGCGGAGCGAACGAGCTTGAACATTTTGACATTTTACAGTAAAAAAAAAAACAAACAAAAAAATGCCGTATGTAACTATATTTTTTTCGCTTTGGAATTTAAGGGGGGCGCATCGGAAGCAACTGCTGGCAATTACTGGCAGCAGTATCAGGAGAGCATAACGATTACATGCGAGCGAGCTGAACGAGCGAGCTTGAAAATTTTACGTTTTACAGTCCTAAAACTGCCGTTCTTAGCCATTTTTTTTTTTTCGCTTTGGAAATTAAAGGGAGGGGGGAGCAATATGCGGAACTGCTGGCAATTACTGGCAGCAACATCGGGTGAATTGCATAACGATTCAATTCGAGCGAGCGAAGAGAGCGAGCTTGAACATTTTGACATTTTCCTGTAAAAAAAACCTGCCGTTTGTAGCTTTATATTTTTTCGCTTTAGAAATTAAGGGGGGGGGGCACACCGGGCGCAACTGCTGACAATTATTACTGGCAGTAACAGAAGAAGAATTGCATAAAGATTAAATGCGAGTGAGCTTGAAAATTTTGACATTTTACAGTCCAAAAACTGCCGTTTGAAGCTATATCTTTTTTACTTTCGAAATTAAGGGAGACGCACCGGGCGCAACTGCTGGCAATTACTGGAAGCAATATCAGGAGAATTTAAATGCGAGCGAGCGGAGCGAGCTTGAAAATTGTGACATTTTACAGTCCCCAAACTGCCGTTTGTAGCTTTTTTTTTTTTTTTTTTTTCGCTTTGGAAATTAAGGGGGGGGGGGCGCACTGGGCGCAATTGCCGGCAATTACTGGCAGCAACTTCAGGAGAATGGCATTACGACTAAATGCGACCGAGCGGAGCGAGCGAACTTGAAAATTTTGACATTTTTACAGTCCAAAAACTACCGTTTGAAGCTATATTTTTCGCTTTGGAAATTAATGTGGGGGGGGGGGGGGTACGCCCGGTACGCCCCTCCCCCTGGATACGCCACTGGTAGTCAAGTGTTCATGACTTGGGGAGGTATGACCAGCGAGGTGGCGTCGAAGTGACCAAGCGGGGGAAGGATGTCCCAAATCTGCACTTTAAAGCATCCCCTAATTATTGTGCGTGTTTGTTTGTGTGTGTATGGAAAAGTTAGGAATTAGCCCAGGTCAAGTCTTTTTATTGGCAATGCAAGACATTTTTATATAAACTAGTATGTAAAGCAACACTGCAAAATCAATGATCTAGCTTTGATATAACGAAGCGTAAGGTACAAAGGTGTACATTCTTCATCACAATCACATTGCGCAACATTGTAGCAACTCTTTTGCCGTTCGGATGTTCTGAGTACACCGCGCACATCCAGCTTACATGCAGAATGCCAACCAGGAATCACGCTGAATCACAGTCTTTTGTCCGGTCCGGGCTTTTTGAACAATGTTTCACACTATTATTTATGGTTAAAGGGGCATTCCGGACGATTTTCATAATTTCACATCATGTAGTACATAAATCAACAGTTCATGTATAGATTTGTAGAATTTATTGTGGTTCTTGAGCAGAGAAACAGTACTTTCAAAAACCTTAAACAAATTACACTGAACAAAGATAATGACATAGGAGCCTCACATATCTCAGAAATGTAGCAGTGTCATTCCATTACAATACCGCATGCTTGCAAGCTCACCTGTGTGTAATCTATGCATGCCTTCTTCTTTTGTGCTGCTTTCTTGAGCCACATCTCATGCATTCTTATGGTGAGGCTGCCATGTCATCATCCATGTTCATTGCAATTTGTTATAAACTTCGAAAACATTCTTATTTTTCATCCCAATCATTCTAAATCCTGAAACTCTGTACCCAGTATAACTAACTTATATATGTTCAAATGTAAAAATTTGAAAATCATCCGGAGGTCTCCTTTAAAAGAAATCATTAAAAAAAAGATTGTATTTCTTGATCACCCTTTCATTCAAAAGCAGTTTACTAACCCTTGGATTACTATTTTGGTAAGTCTTTTTTTTTTTCTTTCTTTTTTTCTTTTTTTTTTTTTTTTACCAGGGGATGGGGGGGGGGACGCACCCACCCCCCCTCCGTAGTTACGACACTGCTTTTGGGTGAAATAATTGAACAGATTTCTAACAAA
Organism: Diadema setosum; assembly: GCF_964275005.1. NCBI lineage: Eukaryota > Metazoa > Echinodermata > Echinoidea > Diadematoida > Diadematidae > Diadema > Diadema setosum. The sequence continues at coordinate 30,752,512 of NC_092690.1, forward strand.
AAAAGCAAGAAACTCTTGTCATCGCGGGAATTATGATTATATGGGGTGGGACAAATGGTGCGCTTGCCTTCCAATATTTTTATGGGGGCAACATTTTTTTTTTTCTTCTTTCAAAAGCAAGAAAATCTTCTCATGTCGGGAATTATCAATTATGGGGGGGGGGCAAAATTGAAATAATTATGTTTGACCTTCCAATATTTTTATGGGGTAAGTAAATCTTCTCGTCTCTGGAATTATGGATGGGGTAGGCAAAATGATATGCTTGCCCCTCCATTTTTTTTTTTTTTTTTTTTTTTTAATAAGGCTAAGGCTCGCTCTTCGGCTGGCAGTATGGATTGGTCAGGAGTAACGTACATAGACACTACATACTTGCAAGTAGCACACGTACAAGCAAACGTGTACGTGTTCCGTATCGTACCGATGTACAGTACGGTCGATAAATAGTAAACACTGTATAGAATACTATAGTAGATTTGTATAAAATCAGTGCTGCCAGAAGCAGTGGTGCGAATTGATTTTGGCGCTTTTTTTTTTTGTCCCTGGTGCAAAAATTATGAAAATATATATATATATATATATAGAAAAGAATAATCATTTAGCGTCCGGCGTTGAGGTCGTTCGCAGACTGAATTTTTTTTTTCTGAAGTTCGCACCCAACGCACCCCCCCCCCCCCCGGTGACGCCCACGTATACTTGTACTCAAGTGTGCCATTTTCGTTAAATATGTTCCTGTCTTCATTTAAAGAAACAACATACTCGCCATAGAAATTGCCAAAACACTATCATTTTCTGCCTCGTATAGTCATATTCACTTCTATTCTCATTTTGATTTATTGTGCAGTAGATCTGAAAAGAAAGGTGACATTAATGTATGATTTTAAATCAAGATAATTAGGCCATTCTTAATCGGATGTTCGAGTATAAATCCTTGAATTCACGTGGGACCCAAAACATTCAATTCAAATCTGTTTATTTCCACAGGATAAAACGAAAAATCATTGCACATAGTCTTTTTCTTTTAGTGTCTGGTGTTCGTGACTGATTAAAGTTGTGTTGTATGTATTGTATCGGGGAGTGCTTAGGCAATCGACGTTTCTGATATCATTCTTACTTGCAGTCTAAAATACTCTTTTATATTTTTCAGTGTTTTATCGTATACAAGTGTAATTATGTTTTTTTTTTTTTTATTTAGTATGCATCTGTGCCCTTAGTCTTTATTACAGGTCGGCTGCTCAAATCATGTTGAGACGTCCCACAAGGGAAACTAAGGACTTGGATATTCACCATGGCCGGTATTCCATAAACGCATTTAAGCAAGAAATCTAAGCATATTTGTTATATTCAAGCAAACCTGCTTAAATGGTATGAAATTTTGCTTCTTCGAATGGTAAGCAAATTTCCTTACAAGAGAATTTAAGCAAAATCTCCCGATAAGCATTTCTACTAAGAAATTTTGCTTATTGTGTGCAATTTTGCTAAGCCTTTTTACTTACAATGAGCAAATTTGCTTAAGCTGCGTATAAGCAAATTTGCTTAAACACGCTTTGGTATTCCATAAACATCTCAAGGTAAGTATGTCTGCCTCAATATAAGCCACCTTTTTACTTTGCTTATCTTTCTTCTAGCAGTAAGACTTATAAAAAGAGTGTTCATTCTCACGTTAGGCCCCACATGCAGTTCACGATTGATGCGTTGAATAAGGCATAATCGAGAGTCTGTGATGGCGGCTCTTCTCCGCATTCACGACCACGTGAGGGATCGTAGACGAATCGTCGCGCGTTCACCCGCTTCAGATTTTATAACGACGTAGAGCTGATACAGAGATACCGTTTTTCGAGAAACGGTATTCAAAGAATTGAGAATCTAATTCACAATGACAAATCGAAACCACCCAATAGAGCCCCTTGACAATGTATGCGCTGCTCTTCATTTATTTTTTCATATTCGTCTATTACTATTACCCTTTCTCTGTCTGAAAAATTACAGCTTTTTTCTTTCTTGCCCTCCATGGCCATAATGTGCGGTGGATGGATCAAGGGTCACTCAGTGATGATTCTATATATTTTATAGTGTTAAAAAGAGATATTGTCCTTTTAACACGCAAATCTCCATAGACACTTCCTCGCACAAAAGAGAAACATTTGGCTGCGTCAGGAGCTGCGCAATATGTCGTGACGTCACAGAAAGTAAGTTTGGAATACGGCTAAGATTTTTTTTTTTCTTAGCGTAAGCAAAGGGCTAAGATAATCTGTCTATTGTAAGCAAAAGTGCTTACAGCTGTAGATAACTTGCTTAAATTAAGCAAATCTCCCTAACTGTCTAAGGATTATTGCTTAAGGCCGTGTCACACCAGCCTTGCGTGCGACTTCCGAAGAACATTTTGCTATCCGGAGGTCCCCGCAGATGACCCGCACATGACAGTACCTAGCATGTGTCTCAAAAGTAGTTACCCGGAGGTGCGCACGCTGGCTCTATTTACCCGCTGCCAAAAAAGGCCCTGTCACACCAGCTAAGCGGGCTTATTGCGTATGGAGATTTTTCAGCACGCAGAATAATTTCTGCGGCCGGACAAGGTTTAGGGCGAGTTTGGCGTGGGTATTACATGATAAACGCGTGATACCTAAGTCCTTCTTGCGTGTATTCCGTTGAACTGCATGTTAGGCGCGTGGGTGTCACGTGATAGCTTCGCGATAGCTTCTTTTATGTCAGTTACGGGTGACATACGGGCTCTGCGAAGTACCTGCGCCACAACTGCGTGTTATCTGCGTACTAGTCGCCTGCGAGGTGAGTGCTAGCCTGAACAATAGGCTGGTTCGAGTGGATGGGCAAACAATCATTTGTCAACTAGCTTTCAAGAAGTGAAGATGCTCCGTAGACGGAAAGTGCACAAGGGCAGAGAACGTCCAGTGGATGGACAGCCACAAAGCCCGGAAGATTAACAGCAATGCATCAAATTGCTGCTGAAGTCCATTCGGCGGATGAAGTCCTGTCCGAAAGGGACCAGTAGTCCTCGACGCCACAGAGGACAGAGGACAAAGAAGAGAATGAACCCACAAATGGCACGCACTCCCTTCACATAGGCATAGATCAGCGGGCAACTTACCTACTTCAAGTGGGTCAAATGCCTGTGAATTGCGGTGGCTACGGCCCTCCTATGGGTGTTCTGCGTGGAACTCTTCGGGCAATCCTCGCGACTCATCCGGAAATAGTTTTGGTCATGCTCAAAACTTTGCTGCGGGAAAATTGGACTAGCGTGCGCACCTTCGGGCAACTAAGGACGAGATAAGTGCTAGGTACTGTCAAGTTCGGGCCAACTGCGGAGAGCTGCGGGTAGCAAATTTGTTTCCCCGCAAGTCAAGCCGCAAAACTTCCCCAGGTACGGTATGGCAAGGCCTTGAGCATGCTCAAAACTTGTTCCGGATGAGTCACGGGAGTTGCCCGTAGAGGTACGCGCAGAAGACAAGTAGGAAACCCTTACCGGTAGCACCTCACAGGCAACTCCAAAGCAGGTACTTCGCAATCCCCGTAAGTCGCTCGTAACAGAAAATGGATCGGTTTCAAAGCTCTCACGCGAGTCACACGGAACGCACGCAAGTAGAAGCTAAGTAGCACGCGTCTAGTAAGTAAGAAACAAGTGCAAAAATTGCAAACATTCTTGTCCGCCCGCGGAAAATCTTCTACGTGCTTTAAACTACCTCCTCGCCACAAGCCCGCGTAGCTTGCCCGGACAGGTGTGACACCGCCTTTAGGGCGTTTTAGGGCGGAACGTCCACTTGGGCGCGGACAAGCCCCGGAAGGGTTGCGGAAACAAATTTTGTTATTTCGGCATCCTGTCCGCGACAGACGCGGAATAACTTTGTGAATCGGCTTGTATTGGGACATTCCTAGGACTGTCCGCGGACTGTCCGCGGACTGTCCGCGGACTGACTGCGGACAAACCTAGGAATCACTCCGGAAGAGCGCGAAATACCTCGGAATATGCTAATCGTAGCCGGGCAGCGCGGAAACATCTAGGATTACACCAGGAATGAACGCGGACAATCAGGATGCCTTCCGGACAACACAAGTTAGGCATGCGGACAAACTGCGGACAATACCAGGAAAATGGAAAGGTATAAATTTGGCGCTGATTTTGACTTTTCCTCATTTGACTGCTAGCCGTCATTGAGTCTCCTTGTTGTGCTTCCGCAGTAGCGGCTGATATTATATTAATATGATTGGTCAATATTATTTGATAATAGAATGTGACCACCAGAAGTCGAAGAATAGGATTGTCTGCATGTCGACTGACTACTCATTTTTTTTTTTTTTTTTGATTTGTCTCATCTGGGAGTACAATTTTTTCTCTGCCTACAGTCACATGGATGATATTCGCAAACTTTTTGAACCATATATATATATATATATATATATATATATATATTTCATTCATTTCATTTCATTTATTTCATTTCCAACAACATTTTCATACACAAAATAACACAACATCAATACAATGTCGTAACAAAGAAAAATACATGAAGTTAACAATAATACGCATGAAAAAAAGCAAGAGAATATTGAATCAAAACTAAAGTTGCAGGAAATGGAGGAGACATGCTAAAAAGCTAAGCTTGTATTTTGCAGTCTCCTCGTGGACAAAAAGACTAAATAACATCGAAAGACAATTAGCTGGACATAAACGGTGCGCAACACATACAATCCTATACAAATAAACAAACAACAAACAAGCAAACAAACAGACGGACAAACAAACACAAGCAACCTCTCTTGTAAAGAGAAAGATAGAGAGAGAATGTATGTACGTATGTATGTATATATATGATATACATAAAAATGTAAATGTATATATATATATATATATATATATATATATATGTGTGTGTGTGTGTGTATATAATCATGTTGATAAGGTAATCCACGTTTGGGCAAGATAAAAAGATAGGTAACAAAACTGCAACAAAGTTAATGCTGTATCCACCAACGGTTTATTTCTTCACAAGAAATAAACCGTTGGTGAATACAGCATGAACTTTGTTGCAGTTTTGTTACTTATGTATATATATATATATATATATATATATATATATATATATTATTTGTTCCGTTTTTTTAGACCTGTGCTTTATCCATCGTGAAGTATATACATGTTTTGTCTAATACTTCTGTAGAGCATGCCAAAATGATCCTAATCATTAAATTTGTTTTTCTTTCTCTGATTTTTACCCTTGTGCATCTCTAACCCTCTCTTATTTTAATCACTTTTGAACATTTTCAAGTCCGAGATTTTTTTTCATGCTTAGAGCTTACTAGCCTATTGTCAATGAAGTGTAAGAATGGGGAAATATTTTTAACCTACTTTAATTTACTTTTTTTGGGGGGTGGGTTCAGCTGGGCTATCAAATTGGACAATTGAGTTTATTTGCAACTAAAACAAAAAGAGAAGAAAAAATTATCAGGTAATAACAACTGCGAAAATCATTTAAGTAAAGAATATTTCTGAAATGATTTGTGATGCTTAATGTGTACTTTTAACACTCAGCAAAAACAAAAAACAAAAGAAAGACAGAAATTTAACACTTTTTCGAGTTCATGATTTATCGCTTTTTCTCTCATTTCACTGGAGTTTTGAAGTGACAGAAAATTCTTCATTTTCCTCCATCATCTTTAGCTTTCATTGTTATTTTGGGCTTCAAAGATATTGCATTGTAATGAGACCACAGGTATATCTTTGCAATTGAATTCATGCTTTTTAGTGTGATGAATTTGTCTTTTGTTCTAATATGTTGTATCATTAGAAAGCATTTACGTATGAATAACAACTTGTTCATGTTTATATAATACATTAACATTTAGCCAAAAATTCTATGCTTTTTTTTTTCTGAGTGTACTTCCACCTACTTTTGTGATTTTTCAGCTGGGTTGTCACATGGGACAACATACTTTGTTTGCAAATAAAATACGAAAACAACATAAAGGAAAATGTACTACAGTAAGTAATAGGAACCTGGAAAGTCACTCAGATGAAAAATAATTTCTGAAAAGATCAAATCAAAACAAACTTACTAGGAAGTTAGGGGGCTGATTTCACTTCTTTCTGGTTGCTTTTGGCACAGTCTCTACTACCTTCTTCTTTGCCTTCTGGGACCGGAAATTCCTTAGATTTACCTGTTCTTCGTCACTAGACGAGTGGTGTGCCTGTGATGGAGGTATTTGCATGGGGGCCTCGCATCCCTTCTTGCTCATTTTGCGTTTCATTGGCATGACGCTCGCGGAAAGTGTCGACATTTTCGTGTCTGGATCACAAATTTCCGCATAGGTTCCGGACACTTGCATATATAGATCCGCATCGGCTCCGCGCTGTCCTAAAACATTCCTGGTGTCTTCCGCTTTCATTCGGGAAGCTTCCCCACACCGCGGGATTCTTTCCGGAGCGTGTGCGGAAGGAGCGGAAGGGTTCCGGACAAGCGGGACATCCTCAGGACATCGTCAGGACAAGTCGCCGAAGGTGTCAGGAAGTTCATTTCCGCGTCCAAATTTTGGTCTCGATCAAAATTTGGACGCGGAAATTTTTCTCTCTCCCGAAGATGCGGAAACGCCCGGACATGTTTAGGACAGTGAGCGGACACGTTCAGGAACGTGCGGACAGGTTCCCGAAGGAGTGCGGAATACCAAATTTGCATTCCGGGGCTTGTCCGCGTCTTGTCCGCGCCCTAGTGGACGCCTGGTCTTACGTAAGTACATTTGATAAGACAATTTGCTTATTGTAAGCAAATTTCCCTCAAATTTCATGGAATATCGGCCCATGTCTTATGAGGACACTGACAATATTACAAGACACTTTATTATAGGCCTATCAGAATACTTTTTTTCCCGATCTCTGTACGAGATCGGTGGATATCTCATTGACATATTCCCGATTTGCAAGGGATTGAGGCAGCCGCTCGTATGTCATTATCGTCTTCATGTTCCAGTTCACATTTTTACGCTGACATAAATGCTTTTTCCAACAGTATGTTGTCCGCACGAAAAGGATATGTCTTGAGCCTCACACATAGTGTATGACAATGATACATTCAGATATTTCCAAAAGCGATTACTGACTGATTTATATTAAAAAGAAGCCATTGCATGCTGCCATCACTCGGCCACGATCAGTTCTTGGCAACATGAAGGTGAGAACGTGCACGTAGGCCCTACGCACCCAAGATTTTAATTTTCTTCGCTTTTCGCACATATTGTGGGTTATCTTCTGTATGATTAATGGTGAGTATTGAAGTCCGTTGCAAGCGAAATTTTGTTATGACAATTATACTTCTCCCCTCCAGAGGGAATAAAAGACAGGGGAGAAACGTCACAATTACAGAGTCATTGTACTGCCGTGGGACCTTTACATGCAAATGCCGTTGTCATTCTAGTCCCTCATAATAATATAAAGGAGTAAAGGTCAGTCATCGATGTTCCGTGTCTCTGCACGAGCGACTATGTGCAACAGTATCTGCCATTATTAGCACATTTGATATTTGGCGCAACACTCGCCATTATATTAGCACTGTCTTCACTATACCTTCAATTTCACAACTCATTATTCTACCTTTGTCCATGCGATAATACCTACTTAACATCTGTTGTATGTTGCTTTTAATTAATGAAAAATATATACATAGATAACAGACTTTTTACAGACCTTTGAAGTGACAAGCCTCTCTCAATCTGAGGTTTCTGTATAAAATCATGGATTCACGTGAGACCCAACATTTTCAATTTAAATCAGTTTTTTTTTTCTCAGTATAAAACAAAGTGAAATGCTACAACATAAAATTGCGCACAGTCTTTTTCTTTTAGTGTTTGTTATTCGTGGGTGATTTAAGTTGTAATACATGCATTGGCTGTAGACCGTGATTTTTTTATTTTTTTTTTTATTGAAACGTAGCCTCTTTTTGTTCCCGACAGAATAATGTCATTTTCGTCATTGGCTCATAATGATTATGATGACATGTGCGCGGTATTTATGTACAGCATATTGTATGTATACGTATGATTATAATCATTTTTCACGCTTTTTTCTTAGTGCCAGATGCGGCCTATACTTTAAGCTTTTGTCGTGACCAAAATGGTTAGGTACATATGTAGGTAAAAACAACATTCTCCCCGTCGATGTTTTTTGCAGTTTTGATAGATACTTTATTTTCTGCAAATTAACATACATGAGTTACATAATCATGAACACGTAGGAAATATACAAAGTAAATTTAACACAGAGTCATTTGACTTGCATAAACAACGATATGAAAGAAAATTAATAATATAATATACAGTATGCATGTCTATGCAGCAGTGATTACAATAACAATTGTAGTTAAGAAACGATTATGCAGAAGGCCGCCATTATAAGCATTTCTTGAAAAGATGGCTGGCCCGAGGAAAAGATAGGGACGTACTAGATTCGTAACAATATAAATTCTGCTGCGAAGATAGCAAGGGAAAATAAACTATGATGTGTGGTGGTGGTGAATGTGCGTGCAGGTGCGTGAATGTGCGTGTAGGTGCATGAAAGTGCACAAGATGAAGCAAGAAAGAAAAAGAAGAAGAAATGGTTGCGTCTTGCAATCTGAATATTCTTGTTCTACCTTTAAAACTTAAAAAAAAATCAGTACCCTAAAGACAAAATCCCTCGAAAGAAAATTATGTTTAGAGTGTAAAAAGTAAGTGAGCTTTTGAATTCCTGTCGAGCTTTCTATTCTGTTTGTTCCTGCATTATTTTTCTTAAGCTCTGAGAGGTGAAACCAATGTTCATATCTGATAGAATGATCTCCCTTCCATGTCTTAGATTAGGCTACAATTAACGCGAAGTCATTAAGACGATAAACTGCCAAATGCCATTTACACAGAAACTTCAACGGTTTAGAGGAGTTGAGGGATATGCGGACCAAGGGCATAATATGAATGTGTTCATAATGACACTTGCAATTTTCTAACTTAAGAATTATTATTATTCTGTTTTTGTTGCTAGAGGAAGGTGCAATAAACTTTGGTTGTTTCGGACTATCGTTGTGGAATATTACGCATGCCATGACACTGAAATTGTGTCAATGAAATGGGAATTCGTGATGCAGTTCACCCCACAAATATTTCTGATTGTACACTTTATTTGGGCATCGTAGGCTCTCACGCTCGACGCCTTTACCTGTGATACTTCTTATCCTGGATTATACCTCGATAAGAAATGGAACTTCTAATTTCTAAACATTTTAAAGGAAGTTGATGCATACTTTGTCAGGGCAATGTGGTAGTATCTTAATTCCCTCCTTTATGTCCACACAGTTTGTCGAATATTCCATATAATTCAAGTCTAATTTCTGTCGTCAACGCTGGAAGGGGAAGGGGTTGCTGCCTCGCCTGTCAATCGACATTCAAACAGTCGTGTAGGTGAATTACTTGTATACAAATGATTTCTTTCAATGAGTGCAATAGTGAGCAGAGGATACAAGTAGACTTATTTTTTTTTCTTTTTACAAACAGAGAACTCTTTGAATGCAAACTCACGAGAAACCCATGCTGCAGGTTATTCAACACTGATATAGTCCTAAAGGTTGTCAATTAAACTACTAGTGGACACTTTCGGATAATATGCTCTAATCAATGACAGAGAAAAGAAAGGTGAGTGTTGAGCCTACACCCAACTAGACACCAACTGTCTAATCCTGTTTAGGTTCTGTAAATTTGTAATGGACACATTGGCTGCTGTCAGCAATATCCTTTGCTCCAACGGTAAACGTTAATTGGATAATGCTAAACCCTGCTCCTTATCAAACCCAAGCTCTTCATGTTTATTTTGCTTTGGTGTTACCACACTTTCTCTAGATATTTCCAAAAACGGTAATGCACCATTTTCATAGAAAGAGTTGAACGATTGCAACATGTAGCGTTGAAAAAGCAGACAGGTATTGGCAAGGATAAAGAGACATAGACAAAACACAAAAACATATCGTATATAAATACAAAGCAGTGTAGGTTATGCAGCTGGCGGCGTTTAGAAGTTTTCAACCCGCAATTCATGGAGGAAAATATATATAAAATGAACTTCCATCCTGTCTTTTGATATTTTGCTGCGATAAACGTGACAAACTACAAAGCTAACTGTATGTATTGGCACTTACTGGTAAAATATTGCATGATTTGTGAGATCTAATACCGCAATCAATCATCATGCTAATAATCAATGAACTTTGACACTATGGACCTTGATCTTGCACCATGATACTCCTATGTCTTCAATTATCGATTAGACTATCCGAGACGAAGCTTTTAGGGGACCATTCTTTACTGTATGTATATTGTGTGCATTTGATCATGATTTCAGATACTTTGCTGTTTAACGGGCGTATCAAATTACGTGTTCTAAGTAAGTGTTATCTTTTATAGAAAACACATGAATGCGATTATAAATATGCAAATTATTTCAACGCGAGGAAAGGCATGGTTTGCACATTAAGATTACAATCCAGTATGGAATAACAGACTCTTGTTGCTAAATTTATAGTACTATCTGCCAACCTCTTTGAGATGAACAATTGTTTTTATGTCATACACTTTCATATGTATACTGATTATGCATGTGCACGTATAACGATAATTCAAGAGCCGTAGAATCAAATCAAATCAAATCAAATCAAATCAAATCAAATGAAACCGCATCAAATTATTTTAACGCTTATGCTTGTGGGTTACATGAAGATGCAGCATTACATGAAGATATCCCCTTCCGATACCTCGGCGTCACGGGCAATGACAATACATGGCCTTTTAATCTTGACATTCTTTTCTGACGATCAAAGAAAGCTATTCGTTGTTTTAGTTATTTCTGCAGTACCGGTACGTTTCTGAATACACCTGAGACGTTCGATTTCTATGCTTCTTTTTTATTTGTTTAATTTTTTTGCCATGATCTCTTCTTGTATTTCCTATTCAATCTTCCTGTAAATATCTCATACGAAAATCACCTGTCTCAACTCCCACATTAGAGTTGTATTTTGATGAGAGGTGTACCCCTGCTTTTCACAATATATTGTAAAGTCTGTTACTCTTGTTTTAAGTCCATCGTGAGCATTATCGCTTTCAAGCCCCGCAGTCAGTCTTACAGGGTAATCATATTCCGGTAATATGGACAGGCCAGTGCAATAGCAGTGCTTGTAATATTAGTTGTTATTGCAACTTCATCATTAACAGTAACTTCTTGCATGACTTGCTTTTTCCTTAAGTTACGCAAAGGTTATTTTGCTCAACAGGTAACTGAAAGATTTTACAAACGTATACACTTTGTCTTTATTCACATTCTTTATTGGACATAATTACCTGGTATCAACCTTTCTAGGAAAGCAACGAAAGTATGGAAGAGACTAATTGTGATGAACGAATAAGATACTGATAAAATTCACGAAGAAAAGGCTTAGCTGTTACTTAAGACTAGAAGAAAGAAATCCTTTCCCGACCCGTTACTCACGCACTCTTTTCAAATGCCATATTGAACATAATGTATTATATTTGTAGGCATAATCTAGTACATTTAGTTATGCAGTCTTAATTTGTTCATTCATGTCATTCTTGACAGGTATTACCTTCGGGACAGAACCTCGGAGCAATGACTTTCTACACTACTCTTGCTGTCATCTCAATTTCTTTGGTGTTAATCTCTACAGAAGTTGGTAATTCATAAAATTCGAAATTGATTCGCAAAACGGAAAGGACAAAAAGTAATATTGTGTATTTATATGAATTCTTCTCCATCTTAGTTTTTCTCATCATAGCTTAACTTTTTCTTTTAACTCTATTTATTTTCAAAGCGGAAACAATGTCATTATGTAATATTGATTGATTTGATTGTTGCAAATGGGTTTTATATTCTGTGTCTAAAAAGACGGATTTTGCTCTTTCTTTCGTGATCATAATGTACGATACTAAACATTTAGGAATATTCAACGAGGACGCTTGAAAGTAGCGAAGTCTGCACACAACACCCACAACTCTTACACATAATAGACACAAAATGAATATCCATGACAAATTTGTGAGGTGTCAGTGAAAACCAGAGTACTGTGTCAAAAACACTACCACAATGATTCGCAATAGTAAAAAAAAGACTTGAAAATAAATCCAAAACAAACCGAGACGCAAATAAGAATGTCTTCAGAGAGGAAATGATGTCACTCACATTGACTGACACGTTTATAACAATTGTAATAATCAGCGACTGCAACTTGCGATATGTTTGTTTCTGTTTGATTGCTGGATAGGTTGTCGCATTCCTGATGGCGTCGTGATTGTTGATGTCCGCCCGGTTCTTTTGAGAGGTCTTCCAGGAAAACTTAACTGCGAATTCCATGGAACACCTAATACTGTGATATGGCGCAAAGGTAATAACTATTAACATCAAAGCAAGATTCTCATATTGCAAGAAACTTGCCTTGAAATAATAAAAAAAAAAAAATCAGGAGATCAAGCATCTCCCCCCCCCCAAAAAAAAAAAAAAAAACACACACACACACACAAAAAAAAAAAAACAAAAACAAAAACAAAAACAGCGATGCAATTTGCTTACCGACAAGTGTGTTAAGATATCAAAGACAACCACGGAATCAAAATTTAACGAGTAAGACCAAGATGTGTCCAGTACGCTCTCTGTTGAAGAAAGAAGACGAGGAAAAAAGCACTGAATATTACTGTGATTTTAGAATTGAGCACCTGATCTAAGAGAGTGCAAACCAAGTCAAGTGCGTTGATACAGAATGGAAAAAAAAGTGTACATACATGTATGATACACTAAGGAGAAAATGGTTAATGCAAACGTACGTGGTCACATAATCATTGCCAAGTTTAAGAAATACCAGTAAACAGAAAATATCCTGGGATAAAGTAATTCTCTACTTTATTTTACGATCATATCTAATTATTTGATAACTATGCTGTTGTTTATGATCCTAATCATTCAATTCTGTTATGCAAGTATTCTCCTTTCATATAGTGCATCATAATAATGGGCACCAACACGGGTCGTTCTATGTGATTTTTTTTTTTTATATATATATGAGACGTTCTGTACTTCACATATCGAGTGTTCGTTTTTTGTGTTTTTCTTTTCTATCTCACACACCCCTCGGCGTAAAATTAAAAAAAATCCAGGAAATGTCTCCACTTCTTCAGCGCTTCTGGTAATGTGGTACCAGGATGTGATCGATGGCGAAAGCTATCGTGAAGGCTTGGTGACGATCGATGCCAATTACTCTCTGGTCATCAACAGAGTTGAGGAAGATGACGCAGGCCGATACCATTGCGTGGTGAACGATTACAGAGGCATCCTCATGAGGAACTCCACGGATGTGTCCGTGAGAGGTTTGTTTCTATACATGTCCAGTATACCCTTCCAATACATCCAGAGATATAACGGTAAAATATTACAATAAGCTGCTAAACTTTAACTGATATAAGAAGATAAATGTAGGTCTATTGGTGGTGGTGGAGGGACTGACACAAACCAGATCGAATTGACGGAATTAAGGGGACTGCACTAGCTAAGTAAACGACGTACCATAATCTTTATGAGAGCAAAAGTATTAGGGATTTGTAAGGTGGTGATATTATCATCTCTTTAGCTAGTTATTTCCACAGTGGTTGCAAACGGTGTGACCGTTAAGCAAAAACATGTGTGAACATAGAATTCAACATATCATCGTTATCATGCTGTGCCCATTCCTCACGAAACCTCTTCCGTTCTGTATATGTATGATTTTAAACATACGATTGTATTTCCTTTTAACATAGAGTGGAATGTACTTGGACTTGATTGCTTACAAAGTGGTGTAGACGCTTAATTGAACACATTTTGATATTCATGTTGAACAGTCAGGCACAGGCGCAGAAAACTGCTACTTTGGGGTTATCCGCCCGAGCGCCGAGCAAGTGTGCCCGCTACAATCGATTCTCGTAGTTTCCGCGAACAGTCGGTTCCACTGATACCGTCTGTGTACCAGGCGCCCGTTACTGCTTTTTACTGATTTGCAGTGCACTAAGTACTGTATGCAAGACAAATTGCCAAAACACGATAGTATGTATGTGTATACTGCACTGTATCACCATATATCGAAATACAGCATGCATCAGGCACATCCAGAGCCACACGCTCTCACCAACAAACACCATGCGCTATATAGGTCTCTCCACACTGACCATAGCTCATTTATAAATCAAGAAATAGGCTAGTGACATTGAGAATGAAGTAGGAGTCATTGGGATTTATACCTTGCTGTTACGATGTTCCGCTGTTCTGCTTCCTTTGCAGAATCATCTGCAATTAACTCTGATAACTCATGTTTAACTATATGTGCTCCCTTGTATAACTCTGTCTCTCTGGAATCTAATCTAAAACTGCAATACCTATCGCATAGCCCCTGCCTCTGTGCTTTGCCCATGGTTAGTTCAAGACCAGGGAGGTACGAGGTAGGCCCCACAGAGAGCCTGGCCGCACTTTCACAACACTTTCCTTGTTTTAAACTGCTGCCCTATGTTTACTCAACAGAGATAAGAACCCAACCTGCCGGAGAGAGTACCACAGAGAAGAGAGAGGGGGAAAGAGATGATGCGTTGAGAAATGGAAGGTGGCTGTGCTGGGAGAGAGAAAGGGAAAGAGGCCAAGAGAGGAGATGAGAGAGGAGAAGGGAGAGAGAGAGAGAAAAAGAGAGAGGAAGGTCTGATAGGAAGGAGTACATTTCTGTTACACTACCCAACACCTGTTGCACAAGGCTAAAAAGAGGGCAAACCGGTGGTCATTCAAAAAACATTTACCTAATTATGTATTCCGACCAGAATTACGCAAGATGTCAAGGTTTTATTCCCCTAGAAATGATTATTATGCAAGATTAGGTATTTGGCTTACTACAGAGGAAATATCAGAAAAGTGTCAAGGTTAGAATTTTCGTACGAAATTAATATCGATTTGGTGTCTTCATCACCTAAATTTTCTCCATGCCTTTTACACTACGAGCATCGCGTGGCATGATGGGTATTGTCATTATAATATTCATGATAGCAGAAATCGGCGCTTTTCGACAGGCGCATGTTTTCTGCGCCTGTGCCTAACTGTTGAATGTTTTAGTTGTTTAACCGGGATGATTACCATCAATAGGCCTACTTACCTGTGTACTACGTGAGTAGACATTTTTTTAATTACGGTCCTGTCAGGATTAACACGCAGAATTTTCATATTTTGGTCTCTATCTTACAAGTAGATTTTCTCTCGGTCAAAGGATGCTCAAATACCAACTGCTCCCTGATTTACGACCCACAAGATCCAAGCCTGCTATGTCGGGCAAAAAACGTGCAACAAGATCTCGTTAACATATACTGGCTTCATGATGGAAGCGACGCCTCCTATATTGCCTACCACTTTTCAAAGAACAATAATGGAACACAGAACATCTACGCGAAAATTCCAATTTCGTCAGGTGTGCAAGGGATCTTTGAATGTGTAGCTGAATCAAAGTCCACGCAGGTCGAGCTACAGCGGATTACCGTGACAATCGTCATGACTCCGACATTGCCGACGACTACAGATACTGTTACGTCATTAGAGACAAAGGGAAACCTTAGTGGTACTTGACAAATCTTCTCTTTTTCGAAACGTATTATATAATCTTTAAAAAATATCGTAATTTGCCTGCTTTTGTTCGTTGAACCAATAAGATATTCCAAATGAATTAAGTTCTTTTTTTATGTTTACGGTAAAATGTGACCCAACTTTATGGATAGATTCTAGAGACAACAAAGTAATTATAAGGCAGCATGAAAATACCTGAGCAATGCTACGTGTGAGCATTATGTCCTCTCTAGTAAAAGGCAAAGTACTCTGTCCCTCGGATAGGACATTAAATTCAGGTCCCGTGTGTGTGTTAATAGCCACGCCACACACAGTTAAAAATCCCACTTCACTCATTCATCGCAAAGAGCTGGCTGCTAACGTGGTGACGGGGCCGCGTATACTTGATGTACTTCATGTGCTTGAATGAATGGATGAATTCCAGTCCAAATGTAAGTGAGTTGATAAAATAGAGTTAAATTATACGAATATGTATAGCATATTAAGAGTTCAACGGCATTATTTTGATCGAAATCGGGTGAAAAATAAGAAAGTTATGACATTTTAAAGTTTTGCTATTTTTTTTTTTCTTTTCGGGAAAGAGGGTTTGAATGGTCAATATGGAACGCAATTATGCCTGAGGCTCAAATCCTGGTACAGGTATATCTAACTGATCACTATTCTTGAGTTATTAAGCCAGGAGTAACATCATCAAGTTTCAGACTTCAATGACAGAAACGTTGAAGCTTCATCATTTTTTTTTATTGCACGATCAATGGAAAATTGTGAGGTTATGACATATCAGCTCACTCTTAGGCATATTCATATCCCCAGACTGTACGAGAACTGTTTTGCAGAACCTAGCAAAACTTAAAAATTTCACGACTTCCTTATTTTCCATCCGATTTTAGTCAAATTTTCACTGTTGATATAGTAAAATTGTACTCTTTTTTTAACATACTGCCGTACTTTTGGACTGAATTTCTCCACTAAGGAAATACAGCCCATAACAGAAAACCAGTGACACAGGGCAGTAAAGAGGGTAGCATACATTTACAATTAAGCAAATAACTATACACAGCCCAGTCGCTGTACATGGTACGTCGCGACAGGGCTGTACGCGCGCGACCACCAACCACTAGGAGAGCGACGTAATCATAACGATAGCTTTGAATTTTGATACTTAACATCATTTTTTGTCACCTCAAACTCAACGAGTATACTTTTCAATATTTACTCTACATCTGATGCTATCAGTATTCAAATGTACGCAATGAAACTTACCGAAATTGACCATCATATCCAGCATGTCCACACGGTACACAATCTTTCACGCCAGGCCTAACTCCGCTTGAACTATACACAGCCCTACGATACACAGTATACGTCACGTACCATGTACAGCGACCGGGCTGTGTATAGTTAGGCCTGGCCTAACTCCGCTTGAACTATACACAGCCCTACGATACACAGTATACGTCACGTACCATGTACAGCGACCGGGCTGTGTATAGTTAGGCCTGGCGTGAAAGATTGTGTACCGTGTGGACATGCTGGATATGATGATCAATTTCGGTAAGTTTCATTGCGTACATTTGAATACTGATAGCATCAGATGTAGAGTAAATATTGAAAAGTATACTCGTTGAGTTTGAGGTGACAAAAATGATGTTAAGTATCAAAATTCAAAGCTATCGTAATACGATTACGTCGCTCTCCTAGTGGTTGGTGGTCGCGCGCGTACAGCCCTGTCGCGACGTACCATGTACAGCGACTGGGCTGTGTATAGTTATAAGCACAGGAACGATACGCTGGGTAGTGTTTTGGGTAGTGATTAACTTTCCGGTCGCTCTTTAAAACCAAAACCGTTTCATTATCTGAGACGTCTCTATCACCCGATCAGAGTCAACAAAGCCTAACCCTGTCCTCGTGTTTTCTTGCCGTTAAAGGGGTGGTACTCTTTTGGTTGAGATGGGAATTCATATTTTGGTACTTTTCACATGATAATTAGAACACAGTGCAGTTTTGAAATTGCTGAGATATCCAAAAGTAAAATGGTCCTAACTGAAGGAGGGCCTCATTTTTTTTTTTATTAGGACCACTTGTTTTGCTTTGATTTTGTATTGATTTTGATTTTTCCGTTAAATGAACATTGAATTCCTCTTACATTTGTATGTTCTTTAATATTTCATATAAGTGAATTCGGATTATATCGCAAAAAGTTGAAACATGAATTCCCATCTTAACCAAAAATGTTCTATCTCCTTAAAGTCCTGCAATGATTTCATTTGCAGCTGTCACTGTTGGTGTTATTGTCGTTATTGGGCTTGGTGTCACCTGTTTGGGAAAGTGGTTCGTCTGCAAAAGTAAGTGAAAAGTGCACACCTGAATCTTTATTACGAATGGTTTTAATGAATGAAGACAGCTAAAATGTATGATAGACACACATTTAATGTGAAGTGAATAAAGTGACAATTACAAAGACACAGAGAAGAGAAAGGACAAGAGACGGGGGTTAAAAGATTCGGTTGGAGCGAGATAGAAGTGAAATGAAGAGAGACAGGAAAATAAGCATATACACACACGTTTCCAGCATTATTTTGTCTGTGGCAAATTGTTCAGTATATAAATGATATTCTAGGAATTAACTGTGGTAATTTGTGCATATAATTATGTGAAGTAATCTCCCTCTAGAAATTAATCATCACGAGAAAGAAATTCAAGTTTATATAAATTATAACAACAACCGGCTGCCACTATCTAACATACGTGTCAGAAATTGATTGGTTTGGTAAGCAAGTAAAGTAATGGTCATGAAAACATAACGCAATCATTCCACATTACATTATTGCGTTTACCGTGCATAATACAAAACTGATTTACGCCCTTCACAAATGACAGTTTTATGCATTTCAATTGTCTTTGGCAGGAAAGCGGAAGCGGGAATTCAAACAATCGAGATACACGGGTGAGCTAAAATAGTGTAATCGCAGTCGGTTAAATTTTACAATGTATGTCTGATTAGTAAAGCATCGGTTTATAGGCACTGTCCATCAATTACTTTTGTCATTCTCTCTCTCTCTCTCTCCCTCTCTCTCTGATTGCATGTCTGAATGACTCTGACTTTTGTGACAATTAGAGATTTCCCTTTGAAAAGAATTATTTTGTATATTTTTTTCTCCTTTTCAATATGAAATTTCCAAACCGATAAGTCGTGGTCTATATACAAAATGCCTACTTTCAAGTTTTGCTTTCTTCGGCTGACCAGGAATGCATTTAAAGAGAATGTCGTTTTGTAAAATATTTTTCCGCCCCCATATACATTTCTTTCCAGTATTTCTTTTCTTTTCTTAGTTCCATGTGTGAAAGTCTTAAATCTTAATGTTTATAACAATGGAAACGGTTTCGGAAGAACACCTTGGTTTGTAAACATTCTAACGCATGCATTATCAAAACTTTTTCCTTTTCACAATTTGATACTGCTGCTTGATCAAACAGAAGAGCACGTCACCTTAACCCAGTTAAACGTAAAGGCATCGTATCACATTTAATATGTAACGTTGATTTTGCTATCCACTTGTATTATCGTCAATCAAGCAAAACATAATCCTAAAGTCATAAAAATCGTGGTGCAAACGGCAGAATAATGCGTTACTTGATGGTAACAGTTCACTGTGAGCTGTCGTTAACCCTTTGCATGCCACATTGATTACCTCTTCATAAGGTTGTGTGCAAAATTTGTGCACATTGTTTAGTCATTGGCACATTATGATATCATGACATGGCTTAACTATGACTTATTGCCTTATGCTAGAAAACTTTATGTGAAGGAAATCTTGATCGTTACTTGAATTGTGTTGTTCGAAGGTTGTATTACCTACCTGGAGCTGTGGGAGATGTGCTCCCAGATTAACAATAACTGTGAGCTGGCTACGGCCCTTACACAGTTCTTAATGGGTAACGACTGTCAGGTGGTGTCTACAACGGACATTTACAGCGGTCTGTGCACATGGAAAGAGCAAACCAAAGAGGGAAGGCAGTGGAGCCAACTCAGCCAAAATAGCACCTTGAAGAAGACAATGGAAGGTAATACATTTGGATAGATAGTGTATTTGTGTGTTTGTTGCCCATATTATGTCTGGTTACATTTGTTTTGTCTGTTTGTTTCAGTGTTGGTGTTTCCGTTTGTGTGGGCATTAAGAGAATTTTGTAGATTAAATAAATTTACACCTCTTGGCATTAATGTATATCATGTGCCTCCGTTCGAAAACTGAACGGAAGCCCACCTCTTTCTTTGCTGTTGGTTTTAGTTTTCATTTTCATCGCTTGTAGTTATTGTGTTGTCTTCTATCTTTTTCCTTTTTTTTAAATAAAACTTTCTAATCTGTGCAACATTCCGAATTCCTCTTCTATTTGTAGATTACACAAAACAAACTGTCCTTCAATTTTGTTTTCAGAGTATCGCGATATAAACTGCGAGCTTCGTCACGACGACATCATTCATATCTGCTGGTGTGTCGCAAAACAGCCGCAAAGAGTTAAGACGTTTCTTGAGGAACTGGGCATCAAAACTTCAGTGGATTTTGAAGCTGAGAACCCAGAATCGATGGTGGAGAAGTGTTCTGCTGAGCTCAAAGAGTGGGCGGATGGATACACACAGATAAGTGAGGTGACGGAGAATACACGGCTCCATTTCCATGAAGAAAGAGATATGGAACTACAGCAGATGGCAGATACAGACGGTCAACCTTCCAATGTCAGAGTGACTTTGTGCTTGGCTCTGGAGAAAAGCTGTTATAAAAAGGTGGCAAAGACATTTTTTCAAAGTAAGTGGTCTTAAAAACAACAGAAAAGAGATACAGAGAGAATTCCAAATCGAATTCCCGTCATAACAATAAACAAGCTTTGTAAGTACGATCTGGAAAGAAGTTCTCACAGGATTTCCACATGAAAAGACTTAAATATTAGATATAATGAAAACAAAAACAAGAACAAAGATCGTCGTAAAATCACTTATTATCCAATAATAGGAATGCTTCTTTTTGTGAACATTTCAAACAGTTAAATGTACTACCTATTCTTCCTTTACTTTAAAAAAGTCTTCAAAGAAGATGATAGCAAAAGTGAAAATGTGCCATTATCATTGATAAATAATTAATTTCGTCCGTAGCACAAGAAATACTAATAAAATAAGATAAAGCAACACTTAAAACTGCGAGTAGTGTCCATTTGGAATTGATGAAATGTGGAACATGTCAGAAACATTATCGGTATGATTGCATAATACTACGATTTCAATGTATCAGTAAATTAGCATTATATTGTGAATGATCCTGTAAATGATTTCAATGATTTGCTGACAGCAATATTTTTTTTTCTTAAGTTGGAGATGGCTGAGTTTGTCAAACTTGCGTCCTGCAGTACGCTAGGGTCAGACTATTTATCGTGTACCATAATGAAAGCATTTTTCTTTTGCGTGAATATTGTCCACAGATCCTTGGCTTCTTTCCACCTTGTCGAGAGATGCTCTTAATGTAGTTAGAGGCCATGAGCTATGCAAGTAGAAATATTGGTAAAATTGCGAGCAAATGCTCTACAACATCCCTATGATATCATCTGTTTCCATTTTAAATCTTATGTTATGCATAATATGATAGGATATTGCAAAATATACTTATTTTTCAAATTAAGACCATTTACCTTTCAGTGTCTTGGCAAGATAATAATATCGTTTTTTTTTTTCTTGTTTGGTGTTTGTTTGTTTGTTTGTTTACTTTTTGTTTTGTTCCTGCTGTATTCCTTCCGCAACCTTAAAGGGGAAATTAGATAACGACAGATACGCTAAACTGTGATTCTCGTCATGTATACTATTACCTTTCCAAACTGAATTATTCCCGTAGAAAAAAAAAATATGAATGGTACTTATTAACTTCTGCTTTTGTGCATTTTCTTCAGTCAGGTAAAGAAAGAGGGAGAGAGAAACATGGAGAAATAGAGGGAGAGAAATAGAGAGAGAGAGGAAGAGAGTGGGAGGGAGGGAGGCCGAGAGAAGAAGCGAGAAGGAGGAAATAGAGTGATACATGATATCATGATAGTCTCCCTGAGGTCGTCATCCCAGCCAAGCGTACTCCTTAATTGATGGGGATCTCCTTTCTGTCTTACGCTGAAATACGAGCGTGTTCTTGTAACCGCGTCATTACGCAAATTTCTTTAATGACTCTTTGGATATTCGTACTCATCTTTTGTTGAGGGAAGTGATTTGACCTAAGACTGGATGAACTGTTAAATGGAGAGAGAAATATATGTGACCCTGCACCTCAAAACAAACAAAAAGTCGCCAGACATAAATTCTTAGTTAAGACCATATTCTGAAAGAGCAGACTTTAAGCTTTAAAATGATGTATAACTCAAATCAAATGGACTCTCCTAACCTATCTAAATATTTTAAAGAAAGCACAAACTCGGGAAAAGTGACAACTGGGAAAAGAGGCTCTGAAGTACAGTGTCCATTCAAGAGCTTAATCTCTACCAAACCGTGCTGGCTGTGCGATGAATGGGACAAAAAACAGGAAGTAAACCACCAGAGTAACAACAATGAAGGGATTATCAGATTAAAATGAAATTAAGCATGCCTCATTAACACGTCCTGTCCATAATTAATGCCAACATTCAAAGCAGTAGCACTATCCTTTCAGTTGCAAGTGAAGAGTGTGGACAAGGTTTTTCAGAAATGAAAAAGGGATTGTAAAGACACTATTCTACCAAAAATGTTCGAGATAAACTGCTAAAAAAACACACTTTCCTGCCCGTTTTATGATACCAAATTTTAGCACAATGTAAAAGGAGACCCGCTCTTTCAGAAAATATGAAAAAGTCAAGTTCGGCTGGGTTGACCATTTTCACTTACTTTCAGTCCTCACGCAGAATCAGTGTGTGCGACTTTATGTTCGTTTTGAGGTGCACGGTCACATATACTCTTTTGCATTCAAGGGATTCTTGCTGAAAAAAAAAAAAAATAGAAGTCACTTATCTGCTAGCCATAAAGTCAAAGGAGTCAGTAGAACGTCGGATTTAAGGATTATGCGTCGTTCCTTGCTTTATACACGATAATAGGGCGCGATGGTCTAATCTATATTTCTTTTCATTCAGTTTCAGAGAAGAACAAAAGGCCCCTCGATAAAGCAGACATAGAGGCGCTAGCCCTTGCTATAACCAAACGGCACTGTCTGTCGTTAGGTGAAGAGGCACACATGAAGCCAGAAGACATAGATGCCAGAAACAGGGAGAACTCAGAATGGTTGTTTAAAACAGACAGGCTGCTGGAAGACTGGGTGTGGAGACAAGAATGCAGCAATTACGAGATTAGATGTCGACTTCGGAAAGCTGCTGAAAAATGTGATCGCCAAGACATCGCAGGTAAATTGTGATTGAGATTTATTGTAAGTATAGCCCAACGCATAAAGTATAAATATGTAATGCTTACTATAACAAAACTTCATTAAAGAGAGGGAGAGAGACAGTGGCGTATCTAGGGAAAACGGTGCCCGGGGCAAGCGTGAAAATTGCGCTCCTAATTTTTGAAAAAGTGTTCAACCCAAACCCCATCCCGGTAGGGACTTTAAAAAAACTCCGCATGATATGCTTTTTCAACCACTTAAAAGGGGTCTTTTGAGGATGATTTAAATGTAACAAATTTTGGCGAGCGAGCCGAAAATTTTTGTATTTCAGCTTATAAAACATGGAATTCTTGTCATTTTTTGGTTATTAAATCGTACAATTCTAATCAAGATAATAGTGACGGCATTATAGATAACGATTTATACTAACATACTGAGGACTTGCAAAAATACTCTCAATTAATACGAGCGAGTGAGCCGAAATTTGCGTATTTCCGCGTCATCATTACGTTTTGTTCTTATCTTGATTGATTTGGGTTTTTTTGCGCCCCCCCCCCCCATGCTCGAAACCGTTGGCGCCCTCTTTTGATCCAAGCGAGCGAGCCGAAAATTGTTTGTATTTCAGCTTACAAAACATGGAATTCTTGTGTGAACACAATAAACATTGTCATTTTGTAAGCGTCATCATTATCTTTTGTTTTCATCTTGTTTGATTTGGTTTTCTGCCCCTCCCCCCCCCCCTTTTTTTCTTCTTCCCCCGTCCGGGCGAGATTTTATTTCTTCTTCTTCTTCTTCTTCTTCTTCTTCGTTTTTTTTTTTTTCTTCTCCTTTTTTTTTCGTTTTTTCGTTTTTGGCGCCCACAAGAAGTGGCGCCCGGGGCACGTGCCCCCCTTGCCCCCCCCCCCCCAGATACGCCACTGGAGATAGAAAGAAAAGGAGGGAAGGGGTTAAAAAAAAAAAAACCGTGAAGGCATATGCACACAAAACCACTTATTTGAGCTAATAAACAGGTTCTACAAAGCGGTCATTGATTATACGCCCCCCCCCCCCCCCGAATATGCATATCGCTTCAAATAAAGCCGATGTCAGACATGCAAAACACCGCATTGGTTTCCGCAATTATTTTGTTTTTATTTTAATTTTGTATTTTAAAAGATGAGATTATCAAGAAAGACCAATGGGCCATCAACGATGTGGAGGAGTCAAGCGTTTCTATTCCTAAAGTCAAAGATACATCGTCACGAAAAGAAGGTATGCTATAGATACTATGGGATTTTTCCGTTAACTCCCTTCTGTGTTGCGACTCTGTGAAAGACATAAGTATCACGAACATTTTACTATTGAAGGATGAAACCTGGTAGACTAACTGATTAAGATACTGTAACAGCAAGAGTCACAAGATCATAAGAACTAACAGGGAATCATGTCAATTGGTCTGTAGAGACACCTGAGAGATCAAATGCTAATAAAATTGTTATGTCAGATCAAAATTCGTCCTGACGTATGGCATCAGTAGATATTTTATTGTTTCGTTTATTCGTTTCAATTTCTTTTCTGTTGACACAATTCGATATGTGAAAATGAAACGTATAAAAAGAAAAAAAAAATATTGTGCTTGTGCTACATGTTGAATTGGGAATTTAAGAAAACCTGAAGCAATGAAAATAGGTTTGGAAGGGCGTGTCGTGTCATTTATTTTTCCATTTAATCAGAGAAAAGCAGCTGCTTGCTTTCAAAAAAAAAAAAAATGTCCAGCTTTTTAGTACCAGTTGTTTCTATTTGATAAGTATGTAAGAGTAAAATTGTACGAGAATACAAACACATTATTTCTAAGGTTACTCACAAAGTATATAGCCGTTTATTTAACTGCCAGCCAGAAACGATCTAACTCTGAGTTCCTAATGAATCCAGTTTACCGTGCAATTACCGTGCATAATACTCAGAAATCTGATCAATACGATGGCTTTGTATGCCCAACTGTAAAGGTTTTGTAGGTTTGTATAATATGCCGAATTAAAATAAATTGAAGTTCGAAACTAAAATGATGATTATTACAGCAATGTACAATTGAAGAGTTTGTTCGCAAAAACCGATAAGTCCATTTTTGAAGAATTTGAAGTATGGTATCTGTCATAAAGTTGGTCACTAAATACAAAGGTACATCTTCGAAGTTATTGTTAAAAGAAGCAAACATTTTCTTATTATTCTCTTTATTTTTCTTGTCCTTTAATCGCAAATGTATCCATTTGGCAAATATGGACTTATCGGTTTTGCAAGCAAACTCTTGTAAATGTATTATTTTATTTGACAGAAACAAATGAGTGCTTATAATGATTTTGTTCTACGAAATCAGTAGCGAGAGTTTTCATCTAAATACTCGATTATGGATCGACTAGATTTTGACACTGCGCATACAGTCTTTGATCTATAATAACGAAAATTAAGTTGAGAAAATTGCACACCCCTGGGGTGCTCGGACTACTCTGTCTAAGTTGTAGGATTTGTAAAGGGTGCTTGTTCTGGATAGTTTACTATATCTAAATCAGTTATGGTAACGGCATTCTGTAATTTTGCTTTATGTGTATCATAACATGTCAATCATGTATTGGGGAGAGGATCATGAATCCTATACAAGCATTTTTATTTACCTTATTTAACATTCTTCAAAAGGGATCGTTTATTGTACATTGCTATGTTAATTTATGAACTCAATTTGTAAAATATAAATATAAATATACATATATATATATATATATATATATATATATATGCATACATATATATATATATATATATATATACCCATTTGTATATTATGACACCCACTACGACAAAAAATAATCCCAAAGTCACCGACGGCTGAGCCGAGAAAATCGATATTGAAGTCAGATCATCAAAACCAGTCAAAACGATCAGAGTTCTGTTTTGGCATGATTTTGTAGTCTAATGCTTTGTCTACCTTCTGCATTTCCAGTGGATATTTTTTTCCCTCTTCAAATGGTTTGCGGTTGTTCACAACATGTTTAATATCAATCATGAAACAACTATGTGACTGTGCATCACAAAACGAACAAAAAGTCGCACACACTGATTTTGTGTGAGGACTAAAAATAAGTGAAACGGGTCAACCTAGCCGATTTTGACTTTTTCATATTTTCTGAAAGACCAAGTCTTCTTTTACATTAAACTAAAATTTGGGATCATAAAATGGGCAGGGAAGTGTATTTTTAGCAGTTTATCTCCAACATTTTTTTTTTTTTTTTTTGGCTAGAATAATGTGATTTGATGTGTCTTTACAGTCCACTTTTCATTTCTTCAAAACCTAGTACACACTCTTCACTTTCAACTGTAATAACTTTTGAAAGGATGATGCTACTGCTTTGAAAGTTGGCTTAATTATGGACAGAATGTGCTAATAAGGTATGCTAAATTTCAGTTTAATATGATAATACCTTCATTGTTGTTACTCCTTCGGTTTACATCCTGTGTTTTTTGTCCCATTCATCGCACAGCCAGCACGGCTTGGTAAAGGTTAAAGGGGAAGGCTAGTAACTGATCCGTGGGAATCAGTGGAAATGCTGGGAGATTATTGTTTTAGTCCTTATGGGATTCATTCAAGAGTACATTATATATCTATTGTTGTGTGAAAATCATTTGCTTCAGAATGGTCTCATATTCAAGTAATGTGGGGTTTAATGTTTCCAGTTTGCATGCCTGGTCAGTGACGGGTCATTAAGCTGCACATTACTTGAATATGAGACCGTTCTGAAGCAAATTATTTTCACACAACAATAGATATATAATGTATTCTTAAATGAATCCCACAAGAATTGGAACAATCATCCCCCAGCATTCGCACTGTTTCCCACTGATCAGTTACTATAGCTTTCCCCTTAAGGCGCTTGAATAGACACTGTACGTCAGAGCCTCTTTTCTCGGTTCACACTTTTCCTAAGTGTGTGCTTTCTTTCCAATATTTAGATAGGTTAGGAGAGTCCATTTGATTTGTATTATACATCATATTAAAGCTTAGAGTCTGTTCTTTCAGAATATACCCTTAACTAAAATTTCTGGCGACTTTCTGTTTGTTTTGTGATGTAGGGTCACATATATTCTCTTTCTTGATTATGTTTCTTTCGGTGAAAACTGAAACAAACATGGTTAAAGGAAAAATTGAAAAAAAAAAAACAACACAAAAACTCAGAGCAGGATGAAACAAACAAACAAATACATTTGTTTAAAGACAGAGAAATCCTAAAAGAAAACTCTAGTAAAGCTAAAATAATTTCAGAAAACAGTGCTCTTGCTGTTTGAGACGAAAGAGTTAAAGGGAATGTCCTATTTTTCTCTTCAAATGGTTTGCTGTTGTTCACAACATGTATAATATCGATCATGAAACAATGAATATATATTCTCTTTCTTGATTATGTTTCTTCCGGAGGAAACAGAAACAAACACGGTTAAAGGCAAAACCTGAAGAAAAAAAAAAGAAAGAAATGAAAACGAACAAAAAAATCGAATTAAAAAGACAACGCGAAAAATCGGAGCAGGATAAAACAAACAAATAAACAAACAAACACATTTGTACAAAGACAGAGAAATCCTGAAAAAAAAAAAACTCTGGTAAACCTGAAATAATTTGGAAAAACAGTGTTCTTACTGTTTGAGGCGAAAGATTTAAAGGGAATGTCCTATTTAAAATAGATTGATCCTATCCTAGCAAACTCTTTGATCATGTACATTTTGTAATTTAATGTCAATAATCCTTGGTCCGAAGATGACAAAATTGCCTGATGAAAACAGTGATTTGCTTTTCTAGGGAATATCTTCATGAGAGATGTATGTTTCAATTCATGCCGTCAAACCCCCGTTTGAGGCGAGACCCCATCGCCAAACGAAGCTGATGGGGTGCTTTACCCCCCTAACGATTAGTCGTTTGAGAAGTGGGAGTAGATGTATTTGCCCACTGCAGAATAACTTTCTTCTCAGGCGTGGCAAACCTGGAGGCCAAGCCAGGGTTTAATGACTGCAACAGCTGTCATATTACGTAAGAGCACGATAACCATTCAAAATGCACTCAATTTTTTCTATTCTTTCTAAAGTTTTAGATCTTATATTCTATTGAGAAATTCTATAGTCATCCGTTTTGAATTTCGAACGAAAAATTTTGACCCATAAATAACGAAAATACAGGAATAAGAAGGAGAGCATTGTAGAAGTTTGTCGACACGCACACGCATCATGAAGCTACATAGCCCATGCCAAAACGAAAAGAATCTCCTCCTCTCGCGGGTGCCCCCCCCCCCCTGTGGCGGTGACTGATGCTTAGATTAGGCCAGGGTCAAGAAACAGGTGTTTTATAGCTTTGGTTTTTTAGTCCTTGATTGCCAAGATATGCACTGGCAATGTCTACAGGGGTGTAGCTTCTTCAAACGAGAGATTTGCCTCATGGCTACTTATTTCGCCTTTTACACAGGACTTTTTTGTATCAAAATTGAAGAGTTTGCTTCCAAAAGGCGTTAAATCCGTTATTTACAACGCCTTTAGCGTCTTTTGGATATTAGTCCAATAGGAGATCAAGTTTACGTTGGTCCGTATTTGCCTATGCACGAATTGATTGGGAATATTTTATCATACCAAATCGTCGAACTTGAGGAATTTAGAATGAACAAGTGTTTTATACTGATAAGCTTTCTTGTCATTCCCCTACATCTGAAGGTCCACGTGCGTGCAAAGGGGAATATAACAAAACAGAACAAAATGAGGACAAAGAAGACACAAAGGTAGCTGGCAACAAAGGCGAATATTTGGGTTTAGGTAGGTAACAGCAGCTCCGGACAACATTTAGCGTCTTTCAAAAGAGCATGACTCTGAAGTAGTTTTATACTTTCTTTCTTTTGAGGAGGACAGAACCAAATAAACAAATAAACTAGTGATAAATCAGAAGGAAAAAATAAAAGCAAAACTTAATACCAGTGAATGTTAAAGGTAGGGAATCCCATTTGCATGCCTCAAATGAAGAGTTGTATAAATACAGTGGTATGTTGAAGAGAGTATCATTTTAGAAACTCCCATAAAGTATTGAAAGTGGAAGGTAACATTTAGTACATTTTTATTGACCGTTAGATTTTGAATTGAATTTTTTTCGGGGCTCACCGTAAATTCCAGTACATTACTAGGCTACCTTTGCAGACCCATGCACTGCATGTGTGTCCATAATGTATATTTTGTGAAGAAAGTTCATCAAAACTTACAAACATTTCTATATACATTCTTGCCACACACTCCACATGTTATTGCATCAGCTCTTATACTTTTAGATTTGTGTTTATAGATAAAAAAATACAGAAGACTGCAACAAAAAGGCTTATGTGTGGCTGACACACAGAACTACTGAGTAGTTGAGTTTTGTGCATTATTCAAATTGTAGATAACTGTTGACTTCCAAATTTCTCAGCAGTGGCCTAAACAAGTCCCCTGAGGTTCATATTTAATGTTTTGCTGCATTTTGGGAGGTCTGTAAAAGATATCCCCTACCGTTCATGTGTTTTTTTTTCAATGAAGATTACTTGATAACGTGCTAATGGTTCTTATATATATATATAAAAGTTTTGATATGTTTTGCTGTTTTTCACCTTTCCAGTGTCCCTATAGAGACGCTTGATTGGCTAGAACAATTCATCCATCTAGTCTCATACTCTTGATTTGAGGCTTGAGTTTGTGCATCTTCTTTTAACCCGTTCCATACACTTCTAAAATACTCATAGACTTTTTACGCAGGCCATTGGGCGTCCGTATGGTACGTGTTAGCAAAACCAATAGTAATAATCACAATATATGGAATACGCAACGTATTCTGCAAAGATGAAATTACGTCATAGAAACATGGATTTGATAGTTTGACTGAGACGTGTGCAGAGCGGACCAATATCGAAAATCGGCTATTCCTTCGGCTTACAAATATGCCCCTCACAAAGACATTTAGTATATTATGGCAGCACAGACAAGCACACACGGCATGTCGTTCTGGTATATTATGCTGATTATTTTTGCTTTTGTTAACTCGCTCAATACGGAAGCATGGTGGCCTACGTATTAAGTTTGTTTGTGTGTTTGTTTTATTTTTCTTCCAACACAATTTCATACATGAATCAAGATTCTTTTCAGTAATATCACATAGAATATCAGTAAGCAGATTACAATGTACATGATTCAAAGAAGATCATTTTGATGTGTAAATTAATTCCATTGACAAAATATACCTCGTATTACCAAATTTCCAAATTATTACCTGAAAAATTAGGCGGAAGAAGGACTGTCACTATAAGCAAAAGCTTGAACACGTGGCAGCCCAGGGACCTATCTACACAATACACATAATGTTGTCTACGATATGTCTTTGAGTCTTTGAGCATTCCAGAATGTCGATAACAAGAACATCAATAACAAGAACAGTAAATAAGACAAAATAAAGTAAACTGCTTATTATACACTGTAAGAATTATTGGTTCAATATGTGTGCAAGACGCCATGACAAGGATTATTCAAAGAATCATCCATTCTCTTATATTTAAGTTAGCAGCATAACCACTGAAGAAATTCAGCTCATCAGAAAGTATGCTGATCCGGAGGCGGTTCGAAGTATCACCAAAGACCTAAAGCTTCATGACCCAGAGTCCGCCGACGATAAGGACATAGTTGACGCGCTTGAGAGGGAGAAAGGAGGAATGAGGGCAGGCCAACGAAAGAGGATCAGGGAAATTCTGAAAAAGATAAATGTCAGGAACGGTAAAACAATCTTCTCCATTATTGTACATGTTTTATTCAGCTAGGTTTGTTCGTTTGCATGTGCGGTATTAGAATGTAATCAATCAGTCTTACGCCCTTCAACCCCAACTCAATTCGAATAAAAAAATTGTGTCTTTGTAGCTTTATTGACCTATATGAATATACATGTATATTATATATGGCTCAGAATTTTAAACGATGTAAAATTGACCTAAAACATCACCAAATTTCAAAAGTAGAAATAACTTAAAATCATTTATCTTACCTGAAAGAGTACAATTGAAGCTTTAGTATAAATCCGATTATACTGGGATTTTCCCTGAGGAACAAGTTTTTATTCACCGCGGAAGTTTTTAATGTCAAGAGCAGCGAACGTCCGTGAGAAATAATACTGCACTTACATTTGAATACCATCTAACATAGTTTGCAAAGATCTGATTCAGTTCAAAATCGTAGCAAAGTATCTTAAGGGATATGTTTATGTGTTGGCACAATATTGACCTGGTACTCTTAACCTATACGTAATGGTTGACAACTGATGATTTAACCAAATTCGTTATTTCTGTTGGAATATTACTCTTTCGCTAAACACTTTCTCCAATTTACGCGCATTTTACAGAAACTCAATATTTCGACCTCTTCTTTCACTATTCCATACCTTAATTCTTACTCCCAAATAATAAGAGGCTTTTTAAAGATGTATCTGATCTATTCAGTCTCTGTTACCCAATAAACATAGCATAGTTTTCATCACGGAGGTTCGCATATAGCTCAAGGACGTTCGGAACAAACAAGATGTTGAATTGATCAATGCAGTTCTCTGGAGATGGAAACGCATTCTATTCACAAGAAACAGCGATTTAATGTCGAGAACAAACTTCTTTGCAAAATCCCAAATGATTAATACCAATTGTATATCATTGAAGCTTGATTATCTCTTCATGCTTGAGGAATCGAAGAAAACACGTTTTCCATCTCACGTAGATGAACGTACAAACATACGTGTAATCGCAGTGACGTAGTACATCTAATGAAACATTACGCCATGTTGCTAGTATGTTCCATCAAGCAACTCAGTGAACTTGGTAATTATGACGACCAACATTTGTAAATTAACACTACAGGTTAAAAGAATCAAATGAAATGTTATGTCTTGTCAGTCGTAAGCAGGCCATCGGTAACTTCTGAAATCATGAAAAAAAAAGAAGCTATTTTCCACACACATTGCTTATATTACCATTACCCAAATAAATTGGATGAGGCTTTCGACAAGATATTCTATTATAACTCTAGATGTCTTAACTGAAGATCGATTATTGAGAACAAATATATCTATCAAAATTTCGTAATCACGAAGTGAAGATTCAGGTCCTAGATTTGTTATATAACGTTTACAATGCAAAATTTGCTTAAAACGTACTCAGCCACAGCTGAATATGACACAGAATTTACAAAGAAAAACAAGAAATGTGCTCCGTTATCGAAATACGAAGTTTAGCTGCGGAGGGCAAACGCTTCACGTTTCAGTGTGTATTAGAAAAAAAAAAAATCCCTCTACTTTTGCTCCTTATGTTACACACTGTGTCGAGAAGTATTTGCGTTATCATATTAGTCAGAAATGATATAAGGTCCGATACACCGAAGTTTCGTCATAACAAAACACAGTACTAGTAAGTCCACATAACTTGGACTTGTGACTTCGATATTATGCATTATGGTTAGTTATAACAAACATTTTGTAGCGCGTTATTTTGGAGGCTCGTGATTCATACTGTTTGTCAATCCAAAGGTGGGTTCGTATAATCATGGACCTTTTTTATTCGGTAAATGAGAGGAATCTCCGATGGTTAATCGAAAGGTTTGTCAATTGGAACATGGAAATCAGGTTCATTAATCCAAAGATTAGAAAATAGATTTGAAAACAAAACTCTTAATAATCATTCCACTTTTTTAACTTAATAATAGTGAACCTTAATGTTTAATTTTCGGATTAACAAGCTTTCGAAATAAGAGCATTTTTAATAAGGAACCTCCTGAATAAATAACGGTTTGTTGTTGTTGTTTTTTTCATTTTCGGAATAACAAACCTTTGGAATAATGAATCCAGGGAATAACGGACAGTCAGAGTAACGAATCTTCGTAAGAGCGAACCTATCAAAGTGCGACCTTAAACCTATTACTAAATTATCGCTTTTTCACCTTGTGTTTTCAAAGTAAGCACAAAAACACATACAACTTGACTATCTCTTTGGATCTTCAATTTGAAATACAAAAAAAATGACATATGAGACAGAATTGAAAGTTAACTTTGCTTTTCATTGATAAGTATAGAAACACAATGTAATAATAAAATGGAGGATTTTTGAGTATTTTCATCAGACAATAATTGTATAGTGCATTATTTTCTGTTTGCTTGTGACGACATTTCGATGAATAAAAGATACACAAAAAACAGCTCCTCCAGAGAAAGTCGGTATAACGGGAGCGCAATGGCAATCCTTTTTCTCTTTTTTTTTTTGGAGCTCAGTCCTTCTCCGTTTCTTTTCCTTTTCATTCAACTACTTCCACGTTCTTTTGAATCTTTTAAGTTTCTCTTAGCACATGCCCATTATAGACTTCTTCCGTCATTATTTATCCTTTTCATTTCAATATGTTCTGAATGTGACTGCGTAGCCATGTTTGGATATGCTTTGTTTAGTTGTTTTTTTTTTTTCCTTTCTTTTTTGGGAGCAGCATGTACAGGCTACTTAGGGAATGGGAGAAAAATCGTTGAGAAAAATAAGAATGTACAAAGACAAAGATTATGACAATTACAGCGAACGTCCTTGATGGAGACCAACTGGATGTGTTCTGTTTGAGATGGCAGCTACCTTACTCAAAAATACACACGGTGAGGATCTCTCACTAAAAAGTGACACTGTTCCTCTGTGTACTATGTAATCCATGGACGTAGTCGACCAACGAACATCCGTGAGCAATCGTTTTCCTTTTGCTATTCCAGGTAAATTCAGTGCCGGATATTATTCACTTTTGGGTATGAGAGACTCGGTGATTTCATAATATTTTTAAGTAACATTAACTTTTCGTACAATGATATAATTGTAATCATCAGAAATGTCCTTTCTCGGACCGAACGTCCGTGAGCGAAACTTTCAGAACATATAACAGTGCAAATTGTCTCTGAAACATCATCAGAAATGAACAGAAATTACAGATTACGCAAAGCTCCAGTTTCCTATAAGTTAGTTTTCAGTGTTTAGCTGTATTCATGTAACTAGATGGAATACAAGCGTAAAGCTGCAATCAAATTTTGAGTTGTTCATCATGATCACATCCAACCTAAAAAAGATCTGAAACTACTTCCCTAAGCTCATTGTTTACTTTCTAAAACTGTACTTTTCGTTATTTGAGCTGAAAGTTTTAAAGAATGAAGGACACTTTCGAGACACGTTATACCTATTGGTCGGATTGTTCACGTCATGGACGTTCGCTGAAATTGTCACAGACGTTCGTTATACAACTAGGGTCATGTTCCAGTACGGATAGCTAATCGACAGAGAGTACGTAGCCTTCCTAACTCTTCCAAATTCAGGAAAATGTATTCTTAATGGAAATTATTAGAATTTGACACAATTCCAACATATATTTTGCTTAGAGAGGGAGTAGGAGGTGGATATTTATAGAAAATAATACACTATTTGCTTGGTTTTCGGTGAATCGTAAAGTCCAAAAAACTGCAAACGAGCCCAAACATGGCATGCAGCTCCTTGGCTAGAGAGCCAGAGGTAGAATGTACCTGCTCCATCAAAGCGAGATGGTGCCCCACTTGATAACATTTCAATCATCACGGACTTTCCTTTTTTCACGGAGATTCGTCAAAAAATGTAATTTCGGTTCGCATTTGAGAAGGGAATGAGCAGAAACTCAAAACATACATTTTACCATGTGGCTAGATCTTGGTTGATTACTGACTCAGAACAATATCGCAAATAACGTTAAATGGGCTACGATCTTTTTTAACTGCCCCTGTCACACTTTGCCGGATAAGGCAAACGCATGGGAACCTAAGGTCAATTTTTGCATTCTTTGCTTTCCGTTAAAATGCGTTTCATGTCCTCTTTATCCTTTGGATGGACATTTTGTCTTCCGGTGATGTTCGTCAGAGCGGCCAGAAAACTTTGTGCATGCACAAAATTTTTCCTCGCCAAAAACGGATAGCGCAATCCGACCCTTGTCCTATAGTTGCGCGTTTTCTCCTGTATCTGTACTGTACTTTGTCGTTTTCTCCGCTTTTCGATCCGCTAGGCCTCCTGTAAAGTCCGTTGCTGCAAAATGCCAAAATGTCCCTCCAAAAGTTTTTTTTTTTTTGCCACCTGGATGAGGGAAAGCAAGCAACAGAGAAGGCAAATGCCGTCCAAGAAGTGGCAATTTGGTTCGCACGACCAATTGTCATAGACACAAAGGCGACACAAACTCGAACTATTTTGTTAAGTTTCCCCGATTTACCATATAAATGTTCTGTTTCAGCTGAAAAAGTGAGAAGCACATCTAAACGAAAGCAAAATGCCTCATACGTTTGAAGGTCGGAAAAACCAGCATCTTGGGGGGGGGGGGGGATTTCTCACCCCTCCGTGACAGGACAACAAGTCTTTCGGAAAAACAAGATTTTCACTCAGTTTACTATTTCATTTCATTTCATTTCAATTTATTTTCATATTTCTCACATATATCAAAATAAAGTATATAAATACAAAAATTATACAAAAATAATCTAGATGAGACTTCATCGGAATGTACAGAAGTTTGATTTGGTATAAACACAATGTCTGTATACTTGCGAATTGAACCGTGGTCATGATGCGAAAAAAAAATATGATGGGGCCTGCGTAAAAGCATTAGCTTGTACAGCCGAGCGTTGAAATGTAATACTGATATGGCGCCGAGTTTTATTCAAGAGGATGATGGTCGTATTGATGACCCCATAGTTATAGCCGAATTGATTTTATTATTATTATTTTTTTAAAACATTGGGCCAAATCTAGCTGATGAAATTCCTGTCACGCAGTGGGAATTTCACTCTTTCCGGGGTGGTAGGAATATGGAATTTTTAATTTTTGTCCCGATTGTCGAAGATGAAATAATAAAGATTGTTGGCAAGTGAAATAACAAAAAAAAAAGAAAAAAAGTTCGGGATACGATGGAATCACAAATTTCTTAATAAAAAATGTGATTCATGAAATAGTTTCGCCTCTTACTCGGTTGTCGAAATTCTGGCGCGTGACAGTTGTCAGTTACCATGGTTACACGGCCTGCTTGGTTTTAGGACCCATGCTGGAATGTTACTCCCGAGCTTTATTGCCCTTATACATTTTCGGATAGGACATAAAATGGAGGTCCCGTGTGTGAGAGGGTAACAACGCATGCACGTAAAAGATCCCACTTCATTCATTCATGGCAAAGAGCAGGGTTTTAACCCGGTGAAGTAGTGGTCCCAACTCACATCCAACTGGACCCCATGGAAGACCAGCTAAAACGTAGCTGAATATGGGCTATCCAGCCATCTTCTCAGATGGAAATAAACAAACAAACAATGAGTATCTCTGCTCATTGTTTTCAACTTCGTCATAATTCGATTATGCAATTCAAAGAACCAGATGCGCAAAATGGGTTTTGAGTGAACTATGCAAGAATCAGGCATGGGTTCCAAGGGGAAGGAACAACAGAAACTAAATAAAGATAATGGACATTATTTTGTTCTATTGGATGCGTTGAAATGCCCAGGATGGATAACCGTGAAAGCACGTGTATGATATCTATACCATAAACAATGATGAAATTCCCTGTACAGAAGGACTATAGATAGTATACAGGGTGGAGAACAAGGAGAGACTATTGACGCATACATGCATGTTTTAGTTGACGAAAGATGCAGTCTAGCGGCTCACGTCTCTTACCTGTACAATTCACAGTTCCGTGCACCAGAAATATTAGGACGCCTCGATAACGTATACGTACAGCTGCAGGGAGGTACATTTTGTACCAAGAGAGCTGGTAGCACTGTGATAAACATTTTTTTTTGGTGCCAAATATTTATGCATTATCCTTATATGCATCTTTATTGGGGACTGAAATCAACTTCTGGTGCTTACCCTTGAATTCCGTTGCCTTTTTTCTTTCTGTCTTTCTCCAAAATACCGGGCCGTGAATTTGTAAGTAGACATAATTGTGAACGTGATGTCATGTAATCTAATGGGCTGGATTGTAAAGCGTTATGCTGCCATGGCTATATGGGCTACAGGTTATCAGACTTTCCATGAAAAAGGGACATTTTAGAAATGACTTTCGTGCGCATCATTTACATTCTCCTTTTTTAATACACTTCTTCACATGTTTGAATGTTCACAGAGGAGTTTCTTGCGGAGAGAAAGAACACGGTAGCTATCAAAGCTGAGATCCCCCGACTGGCCATGCGTCTACTCATGACAGATGTCTACCCATTCATCCATGCTTTCGGTTTTAATAGTCATTTGCTGAGCTATTACCACGATTACTGCTTACCTGCGGAGAGAAAGGGAACCAATGAAATCATAAGGCGCCTGCATGACAAGGCTGAGAAAGAGAAGGAAAGGACAACACTGCCCAAACTACTGCACGAGCTCGGTTACAGCAAAGTAGCCCGAACATACTATTTCGGTTAGTATATCTTCACGTTGCTGTGAGTAGGAACAATGCGGTTCAGCTTGTATGTATTTGTCTGAAAATATCTGACACGTCTGAATCTTTGAAGAGGCCTATTCACTGACGTTGTATGCAACATAACATAGCGATTTTATTTCGAATTAAATTGCGTTTCCGAGCAAGGCTTGGGGATTTTGAAGGACCTCAGTGTAAGATTATGATTTTCGTCAGGTACACGTGTTATAGAATAAGGAGAAGTTTACAATTCTATGGACTATTTAATCAGATGAATCAGATCGGTTTTTCCACTTATTCTTATATACACATGTATATTTTGCGGGGGTGGGGGAGTCCAGGAATTCCGCAAAGAGGGGATGCGCTTTTACAAAATTAAAGGGGGGGGGGTGGCGCAAGCACCACTCCGCATTTTTCTTTTTATTTATTTTGTTTAGATATATAGAGAGGTAGATCTTGGTTTATTTCATCAAAAGGGAATACATAGCAACCCAGAGGCTGAATTGCGTGTTCTTGATGTGAATATACAAACGAAACAAAATAATACGATACTACAATACAAAAAATTAGCCTTATTACATATTCACGTTATACTACCAGTACAATTCTCTTTTAAAATATATTATTCCATCAACAACTAATTACACATAAATAATTAAAGCAGAAAGCAATTGATTTCAAGTATGAAAAGATACAAATAAAATATATATGCACGTATTAATATATACATAACATATATGAGCCCCATTAACAATAATAATAACAATAATAATAATAACTCTTAATACCAAATTTCAAATCAGAACCTCAAATACTACATAAATTAACAATATGTGACCGTGCATCACAAAACGAACAAAAACTCGCACACACTGATTTTGTGTGAGGACTGAAAATAGGTGAAATGGGTCAACCTACAGCCGATCTTGACTATTTCATATTTTCTAAAAGAGCAACACTTCTTCTACATTATGCTAGACTTTGGGATCATAAAACGATCAGGAAAGTGTGTTTTTAAGCAGTTTGAACAATTATCTTGAACAATTTTGATAGAAAAGTGTGATTAGGTGTTTCTTTAGAGTCCCCTTATCATGTCTTGAAAACCTTGCACACACTCCTAAATTTCCACTCTGATAACTTTTGAAAGGATGATGCTACTACTTTGAAAGTTGGCATCGATTATGGACAGAATGTGTTACTAAGGCATGCTGAATTTCAGTTGAATCTAATAATTTCTTCATTGTTATTACTCTAGTGGTTTACATCCTGTTTTTTGTCCCGTCCATGTGTACAGCCAGCACGTCTTGATAAAAAATTAGCGCTTGAATAGACACGGTACTTCAGAGCCTCTTTTCTCAGTTTACACTTTTCCCGAGTGTGTGCTTTCTTTCCAATATTTAGATAGATCAGGAGAGTCAATTTGATTTGAGTTATACATCATTTTAAAGCTTAAAGTCTGCTTTCTCAGAATATGTCTTAACTAAAAATTAATGTCTGGCGACTTTTTGTTTGTTTTGAGGTGCAGGGTCACATATGTAAAATTATGTATAATTCAAATCAAATGGACTCTCCTAACCTATCTAAATATTGGAAAGAAAGCACAAACTCAGGAAAAGTGGGAACTGAGAAAAGAGGCTCTGAAGTACAGTGTCTATTCAAGCGCTTAATCTTTACCAAACCGTGCTGGCTGTGCGATGAATGGGACAAAAACAGGAAGTAAACAACCAGAGTAACAACAATGAAGGGATTATCAAATTAAACTGAAATTAAGCGTGCCTTATCAACACATTCTGTCCATAATTAATGCCAACTTTCAAAGCAGTAGCACTATCCTTTCAAAAATCATTAAAGTTTAAAGTAAAGACTACGGACAAGATTTTTCAGAAATGAAAAAGGGATTCTAAAGACACACCTAATCACCCTATTCTACCAAAAATGTTCGAGATAAACTGCTAAAAAACACACTTTCCTGTCCGTTTTATGATACCAAATTTTAGCATAATGTAAAAGAAGACCCGCTCTTTCAGAAAATATGAAAAAGTCAAGTTCGGCTACCCGTTGACCCATTTCACTTATTTTCAGTCTTCACGCAAAATCAGTGTGTGCGACTTTATGTTCGTTTTGAGGTGCACGGTCACATATACTTATCTACCTTTTACGTTTCTATCAGCTAACAATTGATGACTTTGTTACCCCACCCCCATCCCCTCCCCTCAAAAAAGAGACAATAACTACACAAAAACCTACCCCAAACTTTTAATAAACAGCTCAAAAATATCAGGAGTCGGCCAAGTCAGCTATCATTTTCACTATACCAAGAATATCATATAATAACTACATGCACCAAAACTCAAATCAAATACTCAAACTTAAAAACAAAATAAATCTATCCTCAAAACTGCAATTATACTTCATACCTCCAGCAACAACAGAAGACTATCCCCGCACACCCAATCTGCACCCAATCTGTTTCAACCAAAAATAAAGGGGAGGAGCCGTGCGTCCGGTGCGGTCCTCCCTCGATCCGCCACAGTTTTAGCAAGGGGAGTTGCTGTTCAAATACCTTTTATACGCAAATCTGGCATAACATGTTTTCTGGTTCCACGCCAAATCTAAGGATTAGTTGATGAGCTGATAAGTGCACAACAACATGTTTAGGACCCCATCCCCTTCCATCGACCACAGCTAATCATTTTGAATTACATTCATATTGCATACTTATAAGGGTATTTTATATTGTATGTGACCCTCCACCACAAAACAAACAAAATGTCGCCTGATATGATTTTTTAGCTAAGGGCATATTCTGAAAGAGCACATTCTAAGCTTTAAAATGATGTATAACTCATATCAATTGGACTCTCCTAAACTATCTATACATTGGAAAGAAAGAACACACTCAGGGAAAGTGTGAACTGAGAAAAAAGGCTCTGAAGTACAGTGTCTATTCAAGCGCTTAATCTTTACCAAGCCGTGCTTCCTGTGCAATGAATGGGACAAAAAACAGGATGTAAACCACTGGAGTAACAGCAATGAAGGGATTATCAGATTTAAGCGAAATTGATCATGTTTTGTTGACACATTCTGTCCTTAATTAATGCCAACTTTCAAAGCAGTAGCACCATCGTTTAAAAAGTTATAGGACTTAAAATTGAAGAGTGTGTACAAGGTTTTTAAGAAATGAAAACGGGACTCTACAGACACACTTAACCACACTATTCTGCCAAATAATGTTTCAGAAAAACTGCTAAAAAGAGCACTTTCCTGCCCGTTTTATGATCCCAAATTTTAGCATAATTTAGAAGAAGATTTGCTCTTTCAGAAAAAAACAAAAAAGTCCAGATTGGCTCGGTTGACCCATTTCACCTATTTTCAGTCCTCACAAAATCAGTGTGTGCGACTTTTTGTTCGTTTTGTGATGCACGGCACATATTCTAGTACATTTGTATAGACACAGTAATGTGGCTGGGAACAGTCTCTTGTAATGAGTGTATACACTCATCCCAGTGCGACTGGTATCGAACAGCATGCAAAATTATTACATAATCACCACTGCAATATCTTTGACGTCACGCTAGATTACGAAGTGAGTACCAGTGATCTGATGGCCGTGGCAACACGAATCGAACCAGCCGTGCTAGCCCGAATGCTGGGCATTGAGCATCTTACTGAGGGCCAAACTCTTACAGGAGACAAGATCCAAGACAACATGAAGATGCTGACAAAGTGGAGGAAGACGATGTGTCCACCAGACTGTAACCATCGAACCGCCCTGGCTGATATTATGTATGACGCTGGATTTAAGGACGTTGCCATGGGTATTCTCATAGGTATTACATCTTATTACCTCGTGAATTTTCATGTGAGTTTTGATAATTTGACGTGACGAGCATTACCTATCATGTTAGTTTGAAAAAAAAAAAGTAAAGTCACGTGACATACGGATTAAAAAAAATGAATAAAAATCAGGGCAGATGACACTCGTATAATATGGGAAGGGATGACTTTCAACCAAAGCAGAGCAATGAAAGAGACATTCGGGAATTCATATTCAATCACGATAGCTACTTCTATACAACAATGTGCTGTGTCAGTGGTAAGGCAGAGACTACCGAATGATTTGATCAGTTGATGATACTTGATCTGTTGCCTGGTGAGAAAAAGTAATCCGGACTAATTAAGCATCATTTTGATATTATATATACTTTAGTAACTCGTTTCACTTATTACTTTATCACTTTATAATAGGATTCCTTTGATTGTATGGTCTGCATTCGAATTACAAACAAAACCTGGTTGTTAATGCCTGCTATTATAGGCGACTACAGAGATTGTGTCCCGAGTAAGGAAGTTCTCAGACAACTGGCACGCAAGATCCCGGATCGTAAAGCTGGTCGACTGTGCGAAGTACTGGGTGTCAGATCAGAGAAGACCGGTGATAACAAAGGAGGTGATATCCTGGAAGTGCTAGTAAGATGGGTGGAGCAGGGCAAGGAAAACTGGAATATGCTGCACATGGTGACAATAAAATCCAAACAAGGTAAAAGAAAATAAAATAAAAGATGATATAAAATTCTACTGTTCAGCCCGCTTTGCACAATGTAATTGTTTTAATACTTTTTTGTAGCAGATCTTGGCATGTCTCCTTGGACAAGATGTTCAAGCCAGCTTAATCCCTCTTGACCTAGTTTTACAAATGAGTCTTTGCTAACGGCGGGAGGTGACAATGCGAAGACAGCCTGGAATCCTTACACCACTTGTATTAGGTGGCCCTCGTTTAATGAGACCACATCATGATCTCAACACCAGGCTAACAAGTACATTTCCTCCACACACACACACACACTAGTCTTGTAATGAATGTCAACTGCGTCTCAGCTACGGCGTCATAAAATGTGAATAACAAGAAAGGAAGCTCATTTGCTTGATATCATCCGCATCTTCACCTTTCTTAGCCATATGACGGAATAGAAGATACAGAAGGTTTAAAGCAACATGTGACGGCTCAGGGACGCATCCAGGAATTCCGTAAGGGGGAGGCGCCTTTACAAAAAGTAATCAAAGGGGAGGGGGAGCACGCACCCTTACTTGTTTCTTTTTCCTTTTTTTTTTTTTTTTGTTTCAACAAAACATAAAGAAGGGGCTCAGTGCGACTCCCTCTGGATCCGCCACTGCTTGAGATCAAACGTCATACAACATAATATTATTATCATTATTGTTTTTTTAATTGCTTGTTCTTGGTATAACGTGGAAAGTAATACAAAAAATGCCCCCCCCCCCCCATTTCTCCTTTTAAGTGGTACTTCGAGAATGCATCACAATTTAATTATGCAATGCACATAAGGAATAAGAAGTTTAAGATCTGTCAAATCTAACCTTGTCTGGTACAAACTTATATGTTTTGAAATTAGAAACCTTCAAGGAAATTCAGGGCAAGTTCAGCGATGAGGTGTACGATGCGGGATTCATTGATCTGGCAAACGAAATCATGACAGGTAAATCCGTCTTAGTTTGACTATTACCTGTTCGGCGTGAGTTACAAGGAGACGTTAGAATAATCCTCATTTTGATTGAACTCGGGTTAGCATTACATTTTGTAAGGCACTATTGCAGAGGTTGTCTGAAATTACGTATGTGTACAATTTATATACTGCATAATGTGCACATGGTTAAGAAGTTTAATCTTAGAAGAACAGGCTATTTTGATCAAGGGAAGGGGGGGGGGGAAGGGGAGGGGGCACATAACTTCCTTATAATATAATGTATCACCGTCTTGTTTAGAGTATGGGTATAGCAACTCATATTCAACATAACGCACCATTTAAAATATCCCAAGGTCATCCATTGAGGACGCTATTCACGAAAGTATAGAGAAATACATGTACAAAATATGCTAAAATAATGTTTTTTTTTTTCTTGATATCACTTTATCCCGAGTGTGTATGTTATCATTTCATACCAATCATTTCTATATTTGCCAAGAGGAGAAGGAAGTCAATATTTGGTATGATTGCAATTTCCAAGGTCAATACATGGGGCACTATTGATTACAATATGAAGAAATACAGTACATGAGACCTATGAGGCATTGTTTGGGATAGAGACATATATTGGGATCACATTTCATATTTCCTTAACCCTATGAAAGCCCGAACTATTTTGACCCTTCCAGGCCCAAGAGGGGCACATTGTGCCCCCCGTAAATAACTTTGTTATTGTTTGATGTTTCATCTTCACCTTTGGTCCATGGGAAGAGCAACTCATACTCTATACGTCTACCGCAAACTAGAATTTTTTTCAGGGTCATCCATAGAGGGCGTTATTTACCTAAATGTAAAGAAATACATAGGAAATATGCTAAAAACATGATTTCTCTGTATAATTTCTTTATCTCCTGTATATATATATCTTATCATAGACCAATATTTTTCATATTTGCCACAAATGATCTGCAA
Source organism: Diadema setosum (assembly GCF_964275005.1). Classification (NCBI taxonomy): domain Eukaryota; kingdom Metazoa; phylum Echinodermata; class Echinoidea; order Diadematoida; family Diadematidae; genus Diadema; species Diadema setosum. Next base: position 30,796,473 of record NC_092690.1, read on the forward strand.
GTCAAATCTCATTATTTGTTATTGTTGAAATTTCTCAAGGTCACCACATGGGGCGCTATTCATGACAAATTAAAGAAATACATTATAACACCTGTGATGTATTGTTTGGGATAGGTACATGCATTGTTATCATAATAGATTATTTCATATTCCCATAATATTGGAATTTTAAACGACGGATTTAAGAGGGATAACTTGGGAGAAGGAATCAAAATGACACAAAATAGAACGGCAATCTTTAGAAAATACCGTTTATTTCAAGTATCTCTTTTATATCTGTTGTTTTACGCCGCTGTCACAGAAAAACAAAGGAAAAGATAGGGAAAAAACATTTTAGGGCCGTACACTATACTTCAAATTTGCTTCTTCAGCAAATTTCCGCCAAGAAATGCCCATTTCATATTGTATAAAATTGTTAATTGGATTTGGAACAGAAAAACCCCACAAAATCTGACTGACATGGTTGTCAGTTTATGGTTGCCATGTCAGCCAGCAATATCAAATATAGTTACGTTATACATCACAGTGTTTGGAGTAAGATTTTAGGGAAAGTCATCAAATTTGATTAAAATTGGATAAAGGGCGAAGGAGTGGTAAATGAAAATGCTTTATAGCGTTAATATTGGACAGAAACCACACACTCTGGAAAAGTTTGTACCGAGAAAAGAGGGTCTAAAGTACAAGGTCTATGTCTATTCAAGCGCTTAATCTTTACTAAGCTGTGCAATGCTCCCGATGATGGAATGCCCCTTAACAAATGCGAGATTGTGCAGAGCGCACAGGCTTGTCCAGCGCGCAAAACAAAACGGCGCCATATTGGAAAATTTACGAGACATGTGAATCGCCAGTGGAGGTTAGATCAGAACTGGAGGTGTTGCTACCCTTAGTGTTTGGCATCAGTTCCATTGAGTTGGGTGAGAAACCTGTCTTCTAGTGATTTATCGCATGACGAAAAATCTCTCTTAGGAAAGGGCTTAAATTTTGCGACATCCCCTCTGTGACTTACAACCTTGCCAAACATGTTACCAACGTTCTAATTCCATTAGTAGGAACGTCACCTCATTCCGTGAAAAATAGCCAGGATTTCGTTGAGAAGATTTCACACCTCAGATTAGATGATGACGAAGCCTTTGTGTCGTGTGATGTAAGTGCTCTATTTTCATCGATTTCCTTATCGTAAGAGTAAACGCTATAAAGAAATGTCTTAGTAGGGATAACAGCTACAGATTGTTGAATCATTGTCAATGTGTTTAAGAAGCGAGCAACTAGAAACGTATGTACTGAACGTATCTACTGAACTGTCTTTACTTCAACTTTAGGTGTAAGAACATTTGAAACCAAATTTTTTACTCGCTTCTGATGGAAAACTCCTACAACTTGAGAAGCAAATCTCACCAAACAGCCATGCCGAACGATAACCAACGCCCTGCACAGCAACGCGCAGCCACCAATGCAGCAGCCGGTGACAAAGGCACGTTCACACTCGCTGATGTCATGAGCTCACTCAAGGATTCGGAAACCAGAGTGTGTGCCAAACTCGAGCAAATGCATGCGGACATATCTGCGGTCAACCAGAAGGTAAATGATCTACAAGTGGCTGTGCAAGACAACTCGGCAAGAGTCCTAGAGATTGAAAACGGCGAGATACCGGAGGTAGAAGCTAAGCTTCAAGCCAGAATTGCTGACCTGGAAAAGAAGATCATGGCTGCCGAGATTTACCAGCGGAAGGCCAATCTCCTCTTTTATGGTGTGCAGTCCACGGCTAACGAGGATGTCGACTCGGTTATTCGACACACGTTCACTCACCTCGGCATTCCCAAGGATGACGCCGATACCATCAGCCTTGTGAACGTCCATCGACTTCCGCAGCGCGAGGGAGACGACAGACCCCCACCGATCATCGCCAAATTCGTTTACATGTCTCAGCGAAACCGCGTCCTCACGGCATTCGAATCTGCTAGCAAGACGGGTGGAAACGCGCCTAGCACTAGAAAGAGGATCACTGTCCGATCTGACGTCCCCCAGCCTTAAAAGCCAAACGGAGCAAGCTTGCCAACACTGCGTTCACACTTCGCAAGGAAAAAAAAAACTGTCAACGAAGATAGCCGTCGTCGGCACCGACGTGGTCTCTGTTTTGCAAGGAAAAAAGGTACGAGGAAATGGGAACCATACATAGATTAGTTCTCTTAAACTTAACTAATGTGTATGATAGTAAATAATACAATTTTTTTTTTCATTTGGGTCTAAATTCATTATGATAATGTAAATTCAGGTTCAATATTATCCTTTACTTATTATTTTTGCTCGTTGGCATTGATATGCACCTTTACGAGAGAAATGTTGTGTGTAAATCATGCATTTGTATATTCGGTTAAATCCTGCTCCGAATTTGTCGTCTGAATATCAATGCCGACTTTTCTCTTATCTCCATGTCAGAACATGTTTCATAGGTACATATAGAACAAGCGGAAAGAGAATGTAAATTAATGCATTTCTCTGGTATATGGTTTGGTCCCATGTCAATGAACGTGGTGGTGGTGGGATTTCATTCCAGCCCAACTCTGGTCCTGTAGTTCTGTTTACGTCATTATATCAGTCACACCAGATGTGCGTTCACAGTTCCATTATTCCGTAGCTCTTGCTTTCATCATATTGTTCCATTTATTCATAGCGTTAGTCAGTGTATACTCAACACCGAGTCTGTTTCTCTGCAAACTGAGAATTCACTACATTGAAAGTTGTACGCCACATTTTTCCCATGCCTCCCTGTTTGTATCAGGTCTTGTCAAGATCATTGTACTTGAGCTTTGGTATTCCCAAGTCACCCGTGCCACGCATCATGCTACGGTCCTATCATTTACTAAGTATTCAATTGTATGCCATTTCTCCTCAGCTCAAACCATATCCAGTCTTTCCCCCTTACATATTGATTGTTGTCTTGTTAATGAACTGGATGGTGGTGGGGTTCTGTTCCATTTCCCCCAAATCCAATGTTGTAGCTTTTCACCGGTCACACCAAACAAATGGTTACTATTCCTTAATCTTGGCGCCCTCGGCTTCTTTAAAAAGTCATATGTATTCACAGCTACTGTATTATCAATACTGAGTCTATGTTTGTGGAAATCGAGTAGTCAGTTCATTGATAGTTCAAAGTTGCATTTCCTCATGCTTTCTCTTTTGGAACATGTGCATACTGTCGCGTGCATTGCCATACGGCTCTGATAGTGCCAAGTCACCCTTACGATACTCGTACTATGTGCGTCTTCATATGCATTTCAGATTGTAACAAATTGGTTGGGTTGAGCAAACTGAGATATCTGATGTTATTGTATTCTCTTCTGAGGATGATTCCAAGCAATGTTACACCACCTCATTACCTTACCCATGTATGTCTGTTAAAAATGTTAGGTAGTGTATCCAACGGTATTGATGATATCAATACTCCAAATGATGATATGCCTAATCTTGACCTCATTCATGGTGGCCATGACGCTTCATTCAATCCGAAACTAACAACATCTTGTTATATATATTTTACCGCAACACGTAGCACAGCTCAAGTCTTTCAGAGCGGAGTATACTTTTTCAGTTTTGCATTATTATATAAGGAGTTTGATTAAAAATTTTGACCAGTTACAATTATTTCTTGACACTTTGAATGTAAAACTTTCAGTTTTGGGATTATGTGAAACTTGGATAACTAAAAATTTCACTTCCCTTGTACAATTACATGGCTATACACTGGTAACCAATAACAGAGTTTGTAAACGAGGTGGAGGTGTGGCATTTTATGTGAAGAATAATTTGAAATTTGAAAGGATAACCCAGATGTCTCATATGTCTGATTCAATAGAAAGTAATTTTATTAACATAAGTATGCCAGGTGGTAAAAAAGTATTGATAGGAGAAATTTACAAGCCCCCAAACTGTAATCATTCTCACTTCATCTCAACTTTACAAACTATTTTAGATTCACCCTATCTCCGCAACAAACACGTGTACATAATGGGAGATTTTAATTTAGACTTTCTTGATTATGGTAAGCCACAAACACGTGGTTTTCTTGATACTATGGTATCATCCTCTTTCATCCTCCGCAACACTGATCGATAACATATCTTTAAACAGCTATGATTATGATGATCAATATATCGTTGTTACGGACATATCAGATCATTTTCCCGTAATAGTTTCTTCCATTCCTACTATACCTGAGTCGCATAAACAAAAGGTCTGTAAAAATTAATCGCAATCACGAGTGTTCTCCGATCATAATATCCAGCTGTTCAAACAAAGTTTATCCGAAATTGATTGGAATCATAATGAGGTTTTTGACTCTACTGATCCGAATGATGCGTACGACAGATTTATGAATATTTTGGTACCCTTATATCATTTGCATTTCCCTTTGAGAAATCAAAGAGGAAACTACAAAACAGTTCCGCGCTCACCTTTGATAACAAAAGCTTTACTCAGATCCATAAACAGAAAAAAATACTTTATTTTACAGATATAAATCACGTAATACAGCTTTGAATAAATCAAAGTACATTAGATATCGGAATACTCTTGCGTCCCTGTTGCGTAGAGCAAAAAAAAAAAAAAAACGATTTTTTTTTTTTTTTTTTGTCCTTTGAACAGCACAAGTCAAATGCAAAATCTACCAGGCATGTAATAAATAGTGTTTTTTATAAACGTGTAAATACGGGTATTATTGATAATATTCTTTGTGAAGGGAAGAATTTAACAGATGATGTGGAAATTGCGGAAGCATTCAACTTTTTTTTTTGTTAATATTGGTCCGAATCTGGCCCGCAATATTTCACCTGTACACTGACCCTTTCATTCTTACCTACTAAATTCCAATCCACAATCTTTAGTTTTTCTCCCAGTACGTGAAACAGAGGTCTTAGATATTGTCAATTCTTTTAGCCCCAAGAAGAGTACAGGTCATGATGGGATTTCTAATCACCTCATGAAATGTATTGTAAACGAAATACTATCACCATTGGTTCACATTTTGAATTTATCTTTATAAACTGGTATTGTGCCCATTAAAATGAAAATTGCTAAAGTTATCCCTATTTATAAGAAATGCAGAGAGGATGAGTTAGGAAATTATTGACCAATATCGCTTCTGTCATCCTTTTCTAAATTACTTGAGAAGGTGATTTATAATCGTTTAATCAAATTTGTAAACGAATGTGATATTTTAGCTGATAATCAATTCGGGTTCCGGAAAAAAACAACAGCATGCAACTATCCATGCTATATTACTACTGGTTGAGAAAGTTGTAAGAGCTATAGACACAAAGTCGCATACAGTCGGTCTGTTTCTGGACTACTCCAAGGCATTTGACACAATAGATCACGAAATTCTTTTGTATAAACTAAATCATTACGGTATTCGTGGAAAGGCCTAGGAGTGGTTCAGAAGTTATCTTACCGGTCGAACTCAATTTGTTTCCGTAAATAATCATGAATCTGAATACACTCGAATTGTTGTGGTGTTCCACAGGGCTCCCTCTTAGGTCCTCTTTTATTCATTTTATAGTATCAATGACTTCCGGAACTCACCCTCTCTGCTGTCTTTCCTTCTGTTCGCAGATGATACAAGTCTCTTTTATTCTCACTCAGATCCTTATGTTTTGCTCGATTCTTTGAATAATGAACTTAAGTTGGTGTTTGAGTGGAATCAGGCAAATAAATTGTCGCTTAACATAAAATAAGACCAATTATATGGTTTTCAGTAACACAATGATATCTCTTCCAGGCTTAGTTTTAATGAACGGTTTACAGTTAAATCAAATAGATTCAACCAAATGTTTAGGTATTTATATTGACAGTAACCTTTCATGGAAGGTACATGTTAATTATTTATGTAAACTGTTGTGCAAGAATGTTGGAATTATTCACAAACTGAAATATCTTTTCCCAAAGCCAATATTGCATTCTCTTTATATAACTGTATTATTACCTTACTTGAATTACGGAATATTAGCCTGGGGGAATTGCTCAAAGACTAAAATTGATTTGTTATTTTGGGTTCAGAAAAAGGTCTTGCGGATTATAAATCGAACACACTTTTTTGATCACACTGATGAATTGTTTGTTTGAAGTAAATTGTTAAAAATTTCTGATTTGTATTTGTATCATTTTGGAATTTTCATGTATAAGTTGATTACTGGTGACCTTCCTAGTATATTTTCCTCAATGTTTGTGAAAACAGTGATATTCATACTTACCATACAAGACACGGTGAATCCTATCATTTTTCCCCTGTTCGTACAGTTTTAGCCCTTAAGATAATTACATCGACCGGCCCTTCTTTCTGGAATGAGTTAGATTCGGTTCGGTTGCACTCAAGCTCTTTAAGCTCCTTTAAGAAAAATCTCAAAGCCAATTTTCTTAAATCCTATGTTTAATTATTTTGCAGTAATCACTTGAAACATTTGTGTATACTCAAATGATGCCTTGCGCGGATGACTTCATTAGTTTGATTAACTTGCTACTTTTCTTACATTTATACCATAAGTTAATCATAATCATTAACTATACTTTGTACATAAACTGTACGTAAACTTTGTAATATTCTCGATATCTTGTATTTGTGCATGTTACGTCACCTCTGACATTGGTATACTGTACTAAAACCCTGTTATATTTTTGGAGCCCACATCCTACAAGCTTTGCTTTTTAGTGGTTTCCTCATATTACACGTCAATTATATATCCTTATACATTTGTGCATTATTGGTTCAAACTGACCATTGTGTGAAAAACATTTCTGCTTCAAATCAAATGGAATATAAAACTTGTATGAAATGAGGAATATGGAACATGAATGAAAAAAAAAAAAAACTATTTCTCCTTCAACGGCAAGCATTACATACAACAACGTGGATGTTTTGTGTGTTCACCAGTTTCTCCCATAGTAGCTAACATTCACATGCAAGAGTTTGAGACCGCAGCACTGAGGAACTACTCTGGACACGTTCCACGTATCTGGCTCCGTTACGTGGATGACACTTTTGCCATCCTTCATGAAGAAGAGAGTGCTTCATTCTTCAGTCACCTCAACTTCTTGGACACGCACATCTCCTTTACACAAGAAACATGCATGAATGGGATACTGGTATTCTTAGTTGTTGAGGTCCACGTCGAATCTGATGTCTCCCACTCCACTCAGTGTACAGAAAACCATACCATACGGATCAGTAGGCCTACCTGAATTTCCAGTCACATCACCCCTTGATTCACAAACTTGCTGTTTTCAGGACCCTTTTCCACAGAGCAGACACCATAGTTCACAGTTAATCTGAAGTCACAAATGAAACGACCAACATCAAAAACGCTTTAGCCGGATGTGGATACCCTGACTAAGCATTCTCTAAAGCTCACAGCCCAAAGCCACCAAACAAGAACACACGGAGAGCTCAAGGTGTACAGCGACGGAAAGTCACCATCACTATCCCGTACATTGACTTGTCAGACAAGATCAAGGGATTATTCCAGAGACAGAGCATCACCGCCGCTTTCAAGCCTCACAACACATTAAGACAGAGATTAGTGCATGTCAAGGACTGAGTCGCTGAAGAAAAGCAGAGAAACGTGGTCTATGGCATTCGATGTTTGTAGGAGGATTGCAATGACTCCTATGTACGAGAGACCCCAAAACCACTAAGAGCTCGCATTAACCAGCACCGTAGACCAAGCAGCTCAGAGAGTATATCCCGGATTCAGCAGTATAAAGACACACCAATGACACCAATGAGGTAATTATCCTGGATAGAGAATCCAAATGGTTTTAAAGGGGCGTCAAGGAAGCCATCTGGGACGTGCCCAGTTGAGAGACCCACACTTAAGAGAGAGGAGGTCTCCGTTTCAATTTATCACACCCGTGGGACTGGGACGTTCATTTCATTTACATCTCATTTTTATTTCGTTCGCAAGATCTCAAGACGTCTTTCTCGCGCTGGACAATATCCAGTGCGCTCTGCGCAATCTCGCACTATTTCAGGGCCATTCCATCATCGGGAGCATCATTCGGCTGAAGAAGCCAATTAGTAATTGACGAAACGTCGCAACAGTGAGTTTATCGTCCAGTTTGTTGATTCAACTCCTGATCTTGAGCATGCTCTATTAACACATTCTGTCCATGATCAAAGCCAACTTTCAAAGCAGTAGCTATATCCCTGTAAAAGTTATCAGACTTGAAGATAAAGAGTGTGCAAAGGGTTATCAAGAAATGAAAAAAGGGCCTCTAACACATACGTGATATCATTACTCTACAGAAGCTGATTGGTAGAAAAACCGCCAAAAATGCACTTTCCCGTCTATTTCATGATCCCGAATTTAAGATTATTCAGAAGAAGGGTAGCTCTTACAGAAAATATGAAAAAAACATGATGTTGATTTGGTTGACCCATTTTATCTTTTTTGAGTCCTCACGTAAAATCAAGGGATGCGACTTTTTGTTCGTTTCGTGATGCACAGTCATATATTATCTATTGTTGTATGCTTTTGTCACATAAAACAATGGGGAAAATGGAAATAATAAGAAAAACACATTCCATATACTTTCACATTTTGCTTCTATTATATATCTATTATTATTATCAATTTGTCCCCGATATGATTTTAGGAAAAGTCTACCCAATTTAATTAAAATTGGGTTATAAACGGTGAAGGCGTGGCAAATGAAAATTTGGTAGGGGCACAATGTACGCCTCCAGGCTTTATAGGGTTTATATTGGAAATTTTAGTTTGCAGATTGACAACAATATGATGAACAGATGATACCACATGAAAAACTTGTGTGAAAATGACCAAAAACATAAGGGTAGACTTTGAAAAATGCTGTGTTATGAATTGTTTGATGCCATGCCATACAGAAATCAAGGAAAACAATAGGAAGACCGTTTTGGGGTAATTTACGGCCATAAGTACTTCTCACTTTGGTCAATTAGCAAATTAGAGCCAAGGAAACCCTCATTTACATGTTTAACTGAATTTGGAACAGAAAAACTTGAAAAATCCGACGGACCTGGTTGTCAGTTTATGGCTGTTATGGCAACCGGCAACATTGGATATAGCTAGATTATATTTCAAAATGTTTGCACTAAAATCTTAGGAAAACTTACCATATTTGGTTGAAATTGGGTTAAAGGCGTATGAGTAACAAGTGAGGGTAATATAGTAGGGATGCACAATGTGCCCCCTTGGGCTTTATACGGTAAAACTGCATGGTGTTGTTGAATAATGCGTTAACTTGACAGCATTTCTAATGATATGATAGAATACCTAAGATTAATATATCATTCTCAGATTTGTACAATGTAATACTTGCTCAGACAATAGATACAATTTTCATGAAACTGTTTTTCTATCATTCCGTAGGACGATACCCGTTACATTTAGCTGCTATATTCAGTATGTGTATATTGGTGTTTGTTTTTTTTTTTCTTTTAAAAACAGGAATCAAACATGGTAAAGTGACAGATCTGACGAATAGCTGAGTTCAGTGGGGCAGCAGGTAATTTAAGCAGGTATTTAACCTTTACTCCAATGATCTAACGATCTCTTACCACATTGTACATCGGCATCCATGCGTCAGTCCTAGCACACCCACGCACACACACACACACACACACACATACACACATAATAATAATAATAATAATAATAACTGTTTTGGATATAAACTCCAAATTTTATTGTCCGAGAATGGAAATTCTTTTTGCCAAATTGATCGTGGGCCTGGCAGCCACTGAGCAGCGCCAGATCGACGTTGCTCTAACCTTTTTTCAACTGTTGAACGGCAAAGAAGGTAGCAGCAACTGCCATCTTTTAACGTCTTTTGGTATCACGCGGCCGGGGTTTGAACCCACGACCTCCCGATTGTGAGGGCAGCCGCTCTACTCACTGAGCTAACACATCGGTACAGTATTGGTTTATAATGGTTTATCATAACGATAAGAGAGGTAAGAAAAGATCTGTGCAGATTATCCACATTCGAATGGATGAGTAAACATTACCGAAGAAGAAAATCTACATCTGATGGAGGTGGGCAATATGATGAGATCTTTCTAAGGCTAGAATACATTCCATATTTTAGAGTCTCAATTTTCAGCAAATGTGATTTCGTAAATAGAATACTCGTTAACCTTACCCATTATAGAGATGCTGGAAGTATGAATAAAAAGAACAATAAGTACAAAACAGCCATTAAAAAAACACCAAAAGAGGTTACATGGATTGCTATAAATATATCAGAAAAAGAATGACAGATAATATTGGACAAAGAAAAATGGAAAAGAATAAAATGTTTCCAACCACACCAATGTAATTAATGATATACATTCATACACATTATGATTACATTTTAGGCTTATTCACAAAATATCACCAATCTCTCTCCTATCTAACGCAGTGGCTTGCTTGTTTGCATGATGAATTGTAATTGCAACATGTGTGTGTGTGTGTGTGTATGTGTGTGTGTGTGTGTGTGTGAGTGTGGAAGATAATGCATAATATGAAAGAGAAATGGAATACATAGTGAAGTCGCCGTGTCATCTTCTTATAACTAATTACCTGTAACTGTAAAACGTACATCTTTTCAAGAAAATGGCTAAAAACCGTTATTTACTGAAATGACTGTAAAAAACTTCGCTTGTAAAAATGACTCATTTTTCGAATCGTATGTAATATTCTACAGATCCGTAGCCTTGACAAGAAGGCTGCTATTTTTCGATTCAATTCAATGTGAGTCTGTCCATTTAAAATATTAAACTGCCATTTTTTCCCCATTGTTAATACCATGGTGTCATTATTCTGAGCAATTTAACGTGGATCACTCAAATAGAAGAAGTGAAGAAAAAGACTTTTAAAACGTTTCATACGGTAAAACGTGCCCGTCAGTTCCTCGACAGGAGTACCTCATTGATACTGTATAAAGCATTGATTCAGCCACAGGTGGACTATTGCAGTATGGTTTGCATAACCACAGGTGGACTATTGCAGTATGGTTTGCATGAATGGTCATGCTTCCCAACTTGCGAAGCTTCAAACATTACAGAACACGTGTCTTCGCTTTATTCTGTAGTTGATAGCCATTTAATAGAGGATTTTATAGTGCCAACGAGGCGAAACCATTGCCATTGAGAAAACGACAGGAAATTCAGGCTCTTACAATCTTTACAATTACCTTCAAATTGCTCCACAACGTCGCCCTGACTCACTGTCTTCCAGGATTCAGTTTTTTTTATTTCTTTTTTTTTTAGTCTTATTACAATTTTCGTAACGATAATACCACTGTTCTCCCCAAACCACGTATATCTTTATAAAGAAAAAGTGCACTGTACTAAGCTTCTGAGCTCTTTAGTGATCTGCCTAATACTGCCCGACTTTGGTAAAAGGAAGCAAGTGACAACTTTATGGATGTTGACTTTTTTTATTGATGTGGAAAATTTGAGGCATGCTATACTAATCTGAAAAATGTTCAGTTGGCTCAATTTTCAAATTTTCATTTTTCGCTCATTTCTGAGATATTCGGGTGGCAAAAGGAAGTAAGTGCACAAACTTGCATGAAAAAATGGTAAAAAGAAGCAAGTTACATCAAATGATTGTCACTTTCCTTTACCGAATCATTTATATTCACTCACAATCTAAAATACTTTGGCGAAAGGGATCAAGTAACATCCTTATGATATTATTGCCCCTTGCTTCCCTTTGACAATGTTTTATGTTTGCTACAAAATTAATCTATGTTACTTTGGCATTTGCTTCTTTTTGCCATATTTTTCATGTGTTCTGAAAATCTGAAATACTTTGGCACAAGGAAGCAACTTACAACCTCATATGATATGATTGTCTTTTGCTTCCCTTTGCCAAATTATTTTTGCACACAGTCTAAAATACTTCGGCAAAAGGAAGCAAGTGACATCCTTTATGATATGATAGTCACTTTCTTCCTTTTGTCAATTATTTATGTTTGCTAAAATCCACAATACTTAGGCAAAAGGAAGCAAGTTACATAATAATGCCTTTCTACGGAAATATCAAATTCTTCGAATTGTCATAGATGCATCACCATGATATGACTTGCACGAATACCAACACTATTTTTCTTCAAAATTTGTATGTTGAAGGGCTTTAATACCCAAACACATATTTTCTTCATTTGTAGCATGTGTGGTCGATGGCACTTGCTTCCATATGCAAAAGTAGGGCAGTATAAGTCTTAGGACGATTAATGATATCAAATTATAACAGAAATAAAGTAAAGAGAAGCTGTTTGATATATTGCAACAAGTTTTTGTTTACTCAAAAAATACTCACAGATATGTCAGTCATTGTATTTGTATACTCCTTGTTTCGTTAAAAGCTAGTCCACCATTTTGGACCTCCAGACCTATTTGCATGGTGACATAGAATCCCATAATCTTTGCTCATTTTTTTTTTTCAAGAAATAATTAATAATTCTCATTTTTCAAACCTTTGCATGTTTCTGTACCTTATTCTTATCTGTAGTTTTCATTTGATTTCTTTTGTGTATTTGCATATGCACACTACTCAATGTCATTTTGATTTTGATTACTTTTGGTGTGTAGAGGGAGTAACATAGTGAAGAAAAAGGTTGCCTAGAAATCATATTCATGGGAAATGAGAGTTCAAATTATGGTAAATCTTGCAGTGTGCATTTACTCTTATCCTGTCGCATCGTCAAACGTTATTCACTCGTAACATTTTTCTGTCTCTCTCAACTCTCCCTTACAGTGAAGCGAAAAGAGAATCCGCGTGGGCCGGAACAAATACTTCTTATGTATATTTATACATGATGCACTTCAAAAAAATCTTGGCTGTCTGGGAGATGAGTTCTGTAGTTCGTGTCCCTCTTGCCTGGCAATTCACATGGAAGGTTGAAGGTTAAAGAAAATGTATGTTGCAGTGCAAATACTGCAAGTGAATATAAGTGACACCCTTACCACATACTCTAATATCACATTGAATCCGTACGTTGTAAAGCAAAGCAAACTTCTGAACTGAGCAGGCCATTGTACAAAAAAAGAGGACATCCTTTACAAGACATAATGTTAGCTTTATAGCATTTGATGCTCATACATGTTTATATCCCTGACGCCAAAATTAATTGTGTACTCTTTTGCATTTCCTGACCGGTGCCTTGGGAAGTGACAGTCTTCAAAACAGAAGCCCTCACTTCAGAGCGTACATATAAGATGTATTCTTTTTTTTTTTAACATTCCTCTTCACATAAGCATTTTATCTAACAACACTAATTTAATTGGATTTTTTTGCTTTGTTTGTTTTAATCGGTTCCCTTAGTTATAGTTGGTCTTTAAAAAACAATCTGCATTTTAAACTTCCCCTAATCTGATTTATCACGGGACCTGCGGCTGTACAATCTAATGCTTTTACGCAGGCCCTATAATATTTTTCGCATCATGACCACAGTTCAAGTCGCATGTATACAGATCTTGTGTTTACACCAAATCAAACTTTCATTCATTCCGATGAAGTCTCATCTAAATTATGTTTTGTAAGATTTTCGTATTTAGATACTTTATTGTGATATATGTGAGAAATATGAAAATAAATTGAAATGTAATGAAATTTAAGCACTCCCTCGACTGGAAACTAGTTCTGGATGTAAATTCTCCTGCTTGGAGTAAAACATTGTAACTATGACCTGATAACATCTTATTACTATTGAATGCATTATTGCTGTGGTGCACAATGTGTTACTGTGATCTACCTGAATCGACACAGCAAGAGGTATTAATTATTATACAGCCGTGTTGTGTGTATTCATGATTTTGTTTTTATTACACGTTTCTTTTCTGCTGCCAATAACGAGCCATACTCCTGAAATGCAGATGTTAATAGTGAGCCAACATACACCTGTCCCTTTTTACACGGTTTGCCCTTATAATTCTCTCTGTAATCGTATTAAAGAATATTTCTGAACCAACAACTGCTATTTTTTAAACATTTTGTGGTTTTATCGATCACATTTATAATGGGGAAAGGGGAGGCAAACTTTCCCCAATTCTACCCAAATGTAGAATAAAGGGGCATCAGCATTCAATATCACGGTAGCAGGAAACTGATCGAAAAAAAAAATGGGAATCTGTGAGTTGACCCCACCCTCGTTCACTGGATTCGCGATTTCCTTGTTAATAGAACCCAACAAGTATCGGTTAGTGGTGTTCATTTACGCTCAATGTCAATCAGTACCGGTTCCACCCAGGGTTGTGTCCTGTCCCCCATCCTTTTCATACCTTATACTATTGACTGTCAAAGTGATTGCGAAGACAAGAGCATACTGAAATACGGTCATACGGTCATAATTGGACTGATTACGAAGAAAGACGAAACAACGTATCGAAGAACACTGGACTCTTTCGTAGAGTGGTGTGACTGTAATTATCTCAAACCTAATGAAAAGAAAACAAAGGATATCGTGTTTGATCACAGAAAAAGACAGAATGGTGTTCCACAACCAGTTATCATCCACACCTCATTTATCAATATTATTGTACCAAAATATAAATACCTTAGTGTAATGATTGATCAGTCACTAAAATGGGAAGATCAGAGCAAACAAGTACTGGCAAAAGGCCATGTATTACAGGCTTCACGTCTTGAGGAAACTAAAATCATTTCATGTTGACAAAACCAGGGAGATGGATATCTCTTTCCACCTCCCTGTGACAAACCCATTCTAAAACTGTTCTACACCGCTTTTGTTGGGAGCACCAGTCTATACTATGTGACCCTGCATCACAAAACGAACAAAAAGTCGCCAGGTATGGATTTTTAGTTGAGGGCAGATTCTTAAAAAGGAGACTCTAAGCTTTAAAATGATGTATAACTCAATTCAAATGGACTCCCCTAACCTATTTAAATACTAGAAAGAAAGCTCACACTCTGGAAAAGTGTGAATTGAGAAAAGAGGCTCTGAAGTTCAGGGTCTATTCAAGCCCTTAAAGGGTGTGTACGGTTTTGGTCGAGTTGAGGATTTAGATTTTAACGTTTTGTGAGATATTCAGAAACCACTCTATGAGATGTCAAAGAGCATGCAATTTTAAGGGGTATCTCTTTAATCTTTACCCAGCTGTGCGAGCTGTGCAGTGAAAGGGACAAGAAAACAGGAAGTAAACCACTAGAGCAACAGCAATGAAGGGAATACCAAATTAAGCTGAAATGGAGCATGTTTTATGAACACATTCTGACCATGATAAATGCTAACTTTCAAAGCAGCAGAGTTATCCTTTCAAAAGGTATTAGACTTGAAAGTAAAGAGTGGGTAAAGGATTTTAAGAAATTAATGTAAAGGGGACTCTGAGACATACCTGATCATTCTATTCTCCCCCCCCCCCCAAAAAAAAAGGTGGCAGAAAAACTGCTGAAAACACACTTTCCCATTCATGTTATGATCCCAAACTGAAAACTAATGTAGAAGAAGGATCGCGCTTTCAGAAAATGTGAAAAACTCAATACTGACTCGGTTGACCCACTTCACCTTTTTTGAGTCCTAACATAAAATCAAGGGGTGCAACTTTTTGTTCGATTTGTGATGCATGGTCACAATTATGGTTGCCTCTCCTGGTACTGCAGTCTAAGGAAGAGACACCAAATGAAAATTCAAAGGTTATTTAATCAGGCAGGTTAAATAATCGGAGAAAATTTCAGTCTTGATGACATGTGCACTGTCCGTATTTTCAAGAAAGTAGAGAATATCATGAAGGACCCCCAACATCCTCTTCATCAATGTTTCTGTTGGCTATATTCTGGCAAGCGACTGCAGTTTGCGAAATTCAAGACAAACCGATATCTGAATATTCTTTTATTCCATTTGCAATTAGAATTTTCAATATTACCCGTTAACTCTTCAATAGCTGAATTACCTGAGGCCGCCCGAGGCCGCCCTTACGATTTCTGATAATTTTGTGTTTAATTGTTTTCATCGTTTTCACGCTGATTTTTCAACAATACCTGTTAACTCATTAGTAGCTGAATTATCACAGGACACCCGCGGGGTTGCTCCCTGGGCCAGCTGAGGCCGTCGGCTTTTGATAATTTTGTGTTTAACTGTTTCCACTGTTTCCACGTGGATTATGTGATTGAGTAATTTGAGGAAGGCTACGGCTTAGCAGGGATGTGTTGGAATATTTGTTTTTGTGATGAGTAGTTCTTTTGGCGGAGTCATGGGCCTTTAAATGGATGAATTGGAAAAGGGGTAAATGTGTGGTGATTTATTCTGCAGGGGTTGGAAAGTTGTTGAGAGGGGGGGGGGGTGGGTATTGTAAAACAGTAAAACCTGTTCTAAAGATCCCATTTTTTATCGCCATTATCATCATTACCTTCATCCTTTTTTTTCCCTTTTTTTTAGTCATTGATATCGACTGGTCGTTATCATGGTCACCTCATCTTGGGATTTTACAGTTTTTGGATTAATGATACCATAGATAATGATGTCTGATATATTCATTAAATGTTTCATACCTACGCTTCCCTTCCCTTATTCTTTTTCTTTCTTTCTTCTCTCTACCGCTAATCCTCCCTTTATATATATTATATATATGTATATATATATATATATATATATATACATATTATATGTATATGAAGAGTTTGTTCGCAAAAACCGATAAGTCCATATTTGCCAAATGGAGATATTTGCGATTAAAGGTCAAGAAAAATAAAGAGAATAATAAGAAAATTTTTGCTTCTTCTGACCATAACTTCAAAAATGTACATTTATATGTAGTGACCAATATATCATTAAAAAGGTATTATTTTGTACTTTATGACGGGGACCATACTTCAAAATCTTCAAAAATGGACTTATCGGGTTTTGCAAACAAACTCTTCATATATATATATATATATATATATATATATATATATATACATATATATATAGTGTATATATACATTTGTTTGTTTGTTTCTCTGGCATGTTGATGTACAACTACAATGATTATATTTTGTTTTCATTATTTCATTTCAGAATTTGATTATGTGCAATATTGGTGGATTTAGAAAGAAATTTGTATGCTATGATAATATAATCACTGATATTGTTTTTGTATGTGTTAATTTGTTTGTTGTGATGTATTTAGGGCGAGTTGGTTTGCGTTTCAGTTTATCGCGGGCTGACATGGGGGGGGGGGGGGCTGAGATTGGAAACGTAGCAACAGGGAAGGTTTCTTGAGTTTTTAACATCGTGCCCATGGAGTCGGTTTTTATGCCACGTTTGTATACGATTGTTCTTTTCAGTTTAACTTTGCATACATGTTCGGTCATTTATCTATCTATCAATTTAGTACTATTCTGTGTTTCTCTCTCTCTATGTACATATTGTATTTGTTATGCTTCGTCATTTTTATGTAAAAAATCCGCAATGATTTTTTTTTTGGTGATTTTCTTATTGGACGATTAAAATAAATTGAATTAAATTGAATGTATTAAGAATAAGTCCTGAAAATATCATGTTTTCCGGGCCAATTTCGCACATTTGTCTTAAAAAAAAAAAAAAAAAAAAAACACCTTTATGTTTTCTTTTGTCCAATGATATTCTGTTTAACTGTGATGTGAAAGCAACATTGTATATACAAATTATTAAATAATTATATTACATCACAATTGACATTTACATTAATTGTGGGGTGGTCATTATGAGTGATTGTGGGGAGGTCATTTTGAGTGATTGTGTGATAGTCCCTCATCAATATAATGATTATTCCTCGTGTGAATGTATCTGTGTGTATGCACGTCTATGTGTATACACGGAGCTATAATGTGCATATGGTGTATGTGTAAAGTGCATGGAAATTTCTTCCATTTGTATCTTATATGCAATAATATGTGGACAATATAATTAAGGATTCCCTAGAGGTACCAAGCTGAAATTTTGAACATGCATAAGATTATGTAGATAAAGCTGTCCCCATCAACTCATGGTTGCACATACCTAAAAAGGTCAAGGGACATATGTCATTGGTCAAGTTTAAACAGCAAAATGTCACAATTTTCGCCATGTCCCTGAAGTGCGGGGAGGTATACACACGTATTACTAGACATCAATTCTCTGAATCAGTTTGGTCACCTGTTAAAAGTTAAAGTAGAAATGTTGTAATTTCACTAGTTTCTCCATCTTCTAAAATGGATTGATTGCTTCATTTTTATTAACTCCTGAATTCAGACTATAATTGTGTGGTCTATTACTTTCATGCGCACTGAAAACATGAATTTCCGCATATGATTCCCCAAAAATTATGTGTTATTCAAATGGCAGGAACTTGGTTCTTTTGCAATTTTGTACCTTTCCCCCACTGCTCTAAAGCCTTTTGCTCTTATCTTGCTTCCATTCTAACTAATTCCTTAGTCTTTTCCTTTGTCCCAACGTAACTCTTCATCACTGTCCAGCGAGTCATGTTCATTTTGTGTGTACTTGAATAGACCTGGACAAGGAGTGGGGAGAGAGGGCGCTATAATGAATAAAAAACAAAAAAAAACAAGTCCTGGAATGTGGTCGTTCTTGCATTCATATAGAATTCCACTTATTCATTTCAGGCACTTCCTGTGGTAATTAGGGTGTATCATTTACACACAGGATGAATTCATGCATGAGGTACAATTTCCCATGACAAACTGAATTTGGACAAAAAATGGAATTGGGCCGTTGCTGTTTTCAGGTCTTAAATTCATTGATCGAAATGCTAAATTGAACGCACAGGTGCAATTTTGAAAGACAGACTGTGCGATAACGAGGGGCTTTGCTAAAAATTGTATGAACCTTCTATCAAATTGACTGACAAAAGTGCGAAATCGGCCGAGTAAACCTATATTACATCCACGTTTAAGTTGTATACATTAACTGTGTCTTAAACTTCGTGAATGTCCTATTAACCTGGCACTGTACTATTTGAAGTTGTAATGAAAGGAAGACACACTGCTTTGACCTAAACATTCGGGCGGATGCATTGATATGGATTGTCCTTTCATCATGGTTGTCCATAATTCACGTGCAGTGCATTTTAAGAACATACAAAAGTATAATGATAGAAATTAAAATATATACATGAAATCCAAATGAATGAAATTAAAACACATAAAAAGCCGCCAGATATGAATTTCTAGTTAAGGGCAGATTCTTAAAGAGCAGACTCTAAGCTTTAAAATGATGTATAACTCAATTCAAATGGACTCCTCTAACCTATGGAAATGTTGGAAAGAAAGCACACACTCTGGAAAAGTGTGAACTGAGAAAAGAGGCTCTGAAGTACAAGGGCTATTTACCAAGCCGTGCTAGCTGTGCAACGAAAGGGACAAAACACACGATGTAAACCACAATACCACTATAAACACATTCTGTACATGATTAATGCCAACTTTCGAAACAGTAGCAGTGTCCTTTCAAAATAGAGCTGAAAGTGAAGAGGGTGTGAAAGATTTCAAGAAAAATGAAAACGGAACTCTAAGACATACCTGATCATTCCATTCTCCCCCCAAAAAAGGGTTGTAGAAAAACTCCTGAAAACACACTTTCCCATTCACGTTATGATCCCAAGCTAACTAATTATGTAGAAGAAGGCCAGCCCTTCAGAAAATATGAAAAACTCAAGATTGACTCAGTTAACCCATTTCACCTTTTTTGAGTCCTCACGTGAAACCAAGGAGTGCGACTTTATGTTCGTTTTGTGATGTACGGTCACATAATAGTTTTTTTTTTTTTTCCCCCGGTCGATTTCGCTCTTTCATGTTCCTTATTTCGAGCTTTCAATGTCACGCTCGCAGCACTGAATCAGCAATCGAATTGACGGTCCGGTCATTCGAATACACTGTTTGAGCATTTAAATTCAATATCGGAGCATTCAAATTCACTATCGGAGCATTCACACTCACTATCGGAACATTCAAATTTAAGAGAGGCCTGGGGCACGCATTTCAGCAATGAGCATTTGAATTCATGTTAAACTGGGGACGGAAATACAATTTCGACTACACTGAAACTGAAGACATGAGCATAGTTTACGTCTTTTTTGCTGTTCATTGATACATTATTGGTTTACTTTTCGTTACTATGTGAGATCATTGCATGTCAGTTTGTCTTTAAATTGATACATTGGGGTTAGTGTCTGGGTGTTGTCAGCACGCAGTATCATCAATGAATATGGATCAGAATTTTGAACAATGTACAATTGAACCAAATCAACGCCAAATTTCAAAAGTATGAATTACTCCAAGCCATATATCTTACCTGAAAGAGTATAATTCAAGCTTTAATATGAACCCAATTATATTAGGATTTTCCCAGAGGAACAAGTTTTTATTCACCGCGAAAGTTTACCATATATGTCATGAACAGCGAACGTCCGTAAGGAATAATACCGCACATGCATTGGAATACCATTTAACATAACTTACAACAATCTGATTCAGTTCAAAATCGTAACGAAGTATCCTAAGGGATATGTGTATGTGTTGACAGAATATCAAGCTTGTACTCATAACCTGTACGTAATGGCAGAAAACTGATGATTAACCAAAATTCGTTATTTCTAATGGAATATTACTCTTTCGCTAACCACTTTCTCCATTTCACGCGCATTTTACAGAAACTTAATATTTCGATCTTTAATTTCACTATCCTATACTTTAATCCTTACTCCCAAATAATACGATGCTTTTTTTTAAAGATGTATCTGATAGAGACAATCTCTATAACCCAACAAACACAGCATAGTTCTCATCACGGAGGTTCCCATATAGCTCACGGACGTTCGGAACAAACAAGATATTGAACAATGCAGTTCTCTGTAGTTGGAAACACATTCTATTCACAACAAACAGCGATTTCATGTCGAGAACAAACTCCTTTGCAAATCCTGAATAATCATTACCAATTCAAGTTATTAACGCTTGTTTATCTTTTCATGCTAAGAGGATCAAAGAAAACACTTTTTTCCACCTTTTGTAGATGAACGTACAAACGTAAGTGTAATCTCAGTGACGTAGTCCATCTGATGGAACATTACGCCTTGTCGCTGAAATGTTCCCTCAAGCAAATAAGTGAAATCGGTGATTATATCGACTACCATTTGTAAATTTACACCAGGTTAAAAGAATTAAATGAAATATCATGTCTTGTCAGTTGTAAACAGGCCATCGGTAACCTCTGAATATTGAGGGAGTTAGTTCAACCAGCATTTACTTTGTATGCTTTTTATTGAAAAAAATAGAAACCATGGCAATGTATTGTTCAACATTGAACAAATGTATATCTTACTCACTGATAGTCACATGTGCCAAACTCAAGTCAAGTGCTCAAAGCCTGATGGAGTAAGATGATTAAATTAGCAGTTTCTGTGATTTTCGTTAAAAAATGTTGTTACCATGGCAACACAATGTTTGACATAACAAAGAATGAAGTTTGCAGAACTACATATCACAGCTGTCACACGTACAAAATTTCAAGTCAAATGCTCAAAAGCTGAGGGAGTTAGCTGAATTCATATCATTGCATAATTTTCACTCAAAATATGCAGTTACCATTGCAACACATTTTTCAACAATGACGAAAGATAAATTTTGCACATCTAGGATGAACCAAGATCATATGTGCCAAATTTGAAGCCTAATACTAAAAAACTGAAAGAGTTAGCTTGGCCACAATTTTTTTTGTATGATTTTCATTCAAAATATACTGTTACCATGGGAACACGTTGTTCAACAACGACGAAAAATAAAGTTTGCACATCTTCGTGCTATAATGGTCACATGTACTAAATTTCAAGCCTAGTGCTCAAAGACTGAGGGAGTTAACTGAGTCCATAGTATTTTTGTATGATTTTCAATCAAAATATGCTATTACCATGGCAACACATTTTTCAAACGTACCATAGCCGTTACATGTGTCACATTTCAAGCCACATGCTCAAAGACTGAGGGAGTTAACTCAATCCAAAATATTTTTGTATTCTTCTTAAATATTGAAAGAATGCTGTTACCATGGCAACACATTGTTCAACAATGACGAAAGATTAAGTTTGCACATTTTGAACTACAGTGGTCATATGTACCAAATTTCAACATTTGGAACATTTTGTAAGCTTTCTTAAAAATCTGCCGTTGCCATGGCAACGCATTATGCAATACTAAAGAAAAAAATAGTGTCAATTGCTCAAAAAATGAGAGAGTAGTTTGATCCACACTTTACAAGATTTGCTAAAAATTCGCTGTTGCCATCACAACGCATTATGCAATAGTAACGAAAAAGGTGTCTTGCACATCTTCCTTTGATTCTGCTCACACAAGTCAAATTTGGAGTTAATTGCTCAAAAAAATGAGAGAGTAGTTCAATAGACAAGTTTTTGTGAAAATGTGCCGTTACCATGGCAACGCATTAGGAGATACTAACGAAAAAGATGTCATGCACATCTTTATTCCATAGTGGTCCCACATACCAAATTTGGCGTCAATTGCTCAAAAAATGAGAGAGTAGTTCGATCCACAACATTTTACAAGATTTGTTAAAAAATTCGTTGTTGCCATCACAACGCATTATGCAATTCTAACGAAAAAGGTGTCTTGCACATCTTCCTTTGATTCTGCTCACACATGTCAAATTTGGAGTTGATTGCTCAAAAAATGAGAGAGTAGTTCAATAGACAAGTTTTTGTGAAAATGCGCTGTTACCATGTAAGTTTAAGTCGTAAGTTTGTCTTATTTATAACTTTGTGGTATGATAATTCTTTGAGTCTGCCCAGATATGAATTGATATTATGTATAGTTATATTCCTGGCGGGAAGCCGTATCTTGAACATGTTGTATTTATTTATACCAGGACAGCGTAGAAGCCCCTCCTTATCGATTGCAGTTGTAATACGAATACAGTTTAATTTAACTTAAGAACGTTGATATAGGGTTTTTCGTTTTGTGTTTGAGTTTGATATGAGGAGGATTGATGTTAAATGAAAGGTAAAGGAGTAAATTTGATAACTGCAGTTTTAAGTATAGTGTGTTATAATAATTATGCGGAATTATGTCCCCGCGTAGTGAGTTGTAATGATGATGATGTTGAAGATTTAACTGTCTGCTGTATGTTTTGAGATTAGGGTACATTTGACAGGCCCTTGTGATATTTCTGTATTTGTTATATGAATGGTTAAAGCGGACCGTTTGAGTGTATATAGAATGCCCTTGTTGTGTTAGGGACTTGGTGACGGCAATAAGATAAAGGTATTATAGAAGTGGATAATTATTATAAAACAGTTGTCCCGTAAGATGTTGTTTGTAATATTTCTCCCGGACAAGTCCCCAAATTGTCGCAGTGTGTTAACACGTGAACTAGCTTATTGATCTAGATGAGGCAGTTTGATAACCCAAAATGAAATATATGAAGAGATTGGGTACCGTTAACATTATATGTGCATCTATTGAGGTGTAATCACTTCTTCAAATCATACATCTGGTCATACAATATGATAATCTTCGGAGCTTAGAGCTTAAACATATCTCGTGAATTAAATAATTGTTATCCTATGCGTCAAATACTAATGACCTTCTAACTCCAAGACTAATAACTCTCAATATTAATCTTTCGACTTATAAACTAACTAAGTAACCAAGTACCATAATACATCTCACAATATTGACATAATTATGAGACGGCGTGGGCATGTGGCTTGCCACAACAAATCATATCCCTGACCATATAATGTCGGTCAGCGTCCAGAGTTCAGTTCAGTGCAAACTTGTGGTTCCGGTTTATCAATTAATGGGGAATGTTATTATACTGACTTTGCTTCGCGAATCGGCGTTCTCCATATATATGACGACAGCCTTGTGTCCTTGGAGACGGCGAACGCGGAGCGCTAGGAGAATATATCGGGGCGACAACGACGTCCTTCGACCGGCCGACCGCGGTTCAGCGAAGGCGACGGATCTAGCCCCGTGTAACCGGCGTTGCTGTGGAGAGGGTGCGTCTCGAACTCGTCGAGGGAAATCCGGGCAACGGGTCAGGCAGCGGCTGAACAGGAGACACCTGTGGAGTGTCGACCCGGTGATTGTGTGAGCTTATGTGGACGAAGCTCCACTATATCCTTAACAGCCGTAGTTGGGCCTTGGGCACCCCAGTTGTGGCATCACTGCTAGACAAGGCTCTGCAGCGTCTGGTCTCTCTGATGGCAAGACAGGATGTGGCAGAATCACTTTTTGTGAGCCTGCCTATACATACGCTGGCTACTGCAAACTTAACTATGCCGGGAAACAATAGCTGTCAAACACCTGCATGTGGGATGCCTCCAACCCAACTAAATTCATATGCAAATTCACTTCCTTCCAGACTGGAAGGTGTTTAAATTAGATTTAAATCAACTCCTTACACTATGGCAACGCATTAGGCGATACTAACGAAAAAGGTGTTTTACACATCTACCTTTGAAAGCGGTCATGCATGCCGAATTTGGGGTCAATTTCTCAAAAAATGAGAGAGTAGTTCGATTCACATTTTACCAGATTTGTTAAAAATTTGCTGTGGCCACGGCAACGCATTATGCAATACTAACGAAAAATGTGTCTTGCTCATCTTCCTTTGATAGCGGTAACACATGCCAAATTTGGGGTTAATTGCTCAAAAAATGAGAGAGTAGTTCGATCCACAAGTTTTTACGAAAATATGCCGTTACCATGACGACGTATAATAAGATACTATCAAAAAAGGTGTCTTGCACACCTACCTGTGATAGCGGTCACACATGTCAAACTTGGAGTCAATTGCTCAAAAAATGAGAGAGGAGTTCGATCCACAAAATTTTGCAACGGACCGACCGACCGCCCGACCGACCGACCGGCCACCAGACCTCAGAGTGATTGGTATATACCCCCCCCCCCCTACACACTATGTGTGGGTGGGGGTATAAAAACACAAAAATTGTTTTCATTACCGTTACCCAAATAAATTAGATGATGTTTTCAGCAACATGTTTCATTATAACTCTATAGATGTCTTAACTGAAGATCATTTATTGACCCAAGTCCGTATAAAAAAAAAAAAAAAACACATGCAAGAAGATCGCTTTGAGAGTTGACTGATTTTAAATATATAACGCTCCCATGCAATCGCGATAAAGTGCACGTCCTTGAGAACGCATATACTTTATTTATACCAAAATTTCGTAATCACGAAGTAAAGATTCAGGTCCTAAATTTGTTACATGAAGTCTGCAATGCAAAATTTGCTTATAACGAAAACGGTCACAGCTGCATATGACAAATTGAGAAAAGAAAAAAAAAAAGAAATGTGCTCAGTTATCGGAATATGAAGAAACAAATTAACAATCAAAGCCTCCAGTTTAGAGAGAAAAAAAAAAAAACCTCATAATAATCGTTTTCACCTTAACGAATATCAGGGCCTATTCCCCTTTTAAGAAGAACGGACCTTTGTATCACCCCTAAATGTAATATCGACCCGAAATGTAATACACCTTAACCCTAAATGTAATAACAACCCGAAATGTAATACATTTTAACGCTAAATGTAATAATCGAGTCAACCCTAAATGTAATACATTCTAACCCTAAATGTAATAACCGGAGACAACCCTAAATGTAATACATGTCAACCCTAAATGTAATACATGTCAACCCTAAATGTAATATCGACCCTAAATGTAATACATCTTAACCCTAAATGTAATATCGACCCTAAATGTAATACACCTCAACCCTAAATGTAATATCGACCCTAAATGTAATACATCTTAACGCTAAATGTAATACCGACCCTAAATGTAATACATCTTAACTCTAAATGTAATAACAACCCTAAATGTAATACATTTTAACGCTAAATGTAATAACAATCCTTAATGTAATTCATGTCAACCCTATCAAATATGATATATTCAACGCTTAATGTAACAATATTACGACCTTAAATGTATACATCTGCTTATAGAGAGGGTAAGCAACGCAGAATATCGGGCAAAATGACAGGGGGTATACGAAGGAGATATGACGCAACTTTCTCTCGCACTCTTGAAAGAACGATAGTTGTTGGTTAGACTTGTTTTCGTTGTTTACCCAGGTAAAAATCACACAGTCTTATTAAATCTATCGTTTGCTGCAAAGTTAATTAGGTCCATGTGACATAGTTCTTAAATCTGTTAGCTTTATCATGCTATCACATAAACAGTTTGTATTCCAATCTTTATTCAGTGTTCATTATTGCTTAGAATTTTGTTGAAAAAGAAAAAAAAATGGGCAAAAGTTAAGTCAGTTTGCCGTACCCATACATTCATATATCATAGAAAAGTCAATATATAAATGGTGACTCAAAGATGATAAAAAAGACATCTATTTCTTTTTGCTTTACTGGCATTTTTACATTTATTTCGTGTAACCTCCCCAAGACCAATTATTGTCCTAGTTTCGTGTGAGTATAGTCGTGATTACCAGGAGTCGTGAACAATGTCATGAGGCTAATATTTCGGACAGTGATTTGCTGCGATGTCAATGTGTGACAGATATTTCGTCATTGAAAACATTACATAGATAATGATGGTTCGTAAAAAAAATCTGCGAAGTCTTTCTAAATCTTTCTAATTTCTCATTTTCTCAATCTACTCGCTTTATCATCCCGTTTTATCAGTAGATATATGTTTTTTTTTTCAGCAATATCATTCATATTCAGAATTTCCTTGCAAAGAATTTTTGCCCATTTTTTTTCTTTTTCATCAAAACTTTAAACAAACGTGAACACTGAATGAAGATTGGAATACAAAATGTTTATGTGATTGCATGATAAAGGTATGGATTAAAAAGAAAAGCTATGTCGAATGTACCTAATTAACTTTGCAGCAAACAAAGGAATTAATAAGACTGTGTGATCTTTACCTGATTAAACAACAAAAACAAATCTAAGCAGCTATTGCTGCTCTTTCAAGAGTGCTATAAGAAGTTGCGTCATATCCCTTTCATATACCCCTGACCTTTTGCCCGATATTCTGCGTTGGTTATATACACACTCTCTATAATGAGGTTTTTACATTTAGGGTGGTAATTACATTAAGCGTCAAGAAGTATCACATTAAGAGTTGACATGAATTACATTTAGGACTGTTATTACATTTAGCGTTAAATGTATTACATTTAGGGTTGTTATTACATTTAGCGTTAAGATGTATTACATTTAGGGTCGATATTACATTTAGCGTTAAGATGTATTACATTTAGGGTCGATATTACATTTAGGGTTGTTATTACATTTAGAGTTAAGGTGTATTACACTTAGGGTCGATATTACATTTAGAGTTGACATGTATTACATTTAGGGTTAAAATGTATTACATTTAGGGTTGACTCGATTATTACATTTAGCGTTAAAATGTACTACATTTAGGGTTGTTATTACATTTAGGGTTAAGGTGTATTACATTTAGGGTCGATATTACATTTAGCGTTGATATTACATTTAGGGGTGATACAACCTTAAGTATAGTGAACCTTAATGTTGAATTTTCGGATGAACAAATTTTCGGAACAAAAACATCTTTAATAAGAAACCTGAATTAGTCACGAACCTTTTTTTTTATTATTTTCAGAATAACAAACCTTTTCGAATAATGAATCCAAGGAAATAACGGATATTCGGAGTAACGGATCGTTGAAAGAGCGAGCGTATCAAAGTACTTAATCATCACTTTTTTTTTAACATGTGTTTTCAAAATGTACAGCACAAAAGCACAAACAACTTGACAATCTCTCTGTCTCTTAAATGTAAAAAAAGAAAAAAAAACATATGAGACAATATTGCAAATTAACATTGCTTTCCATTAATGAGTATAAAAAAAAAAAAACATGTCATGATAAACGGAGGATTTGCGTGTTTTCATCAGACAATAGTTTCATACTGCATTATTTTTGTTCGCTCATGACGACATTTCGATGACTAAGAAATACGCAAAAACAATCCTCCAGAGGAATTCGGTATAACGGGAGTGCACTGGCAATTCTTTTCTCTCTGTGTTGGAGCTCGATCATTTCTCAGTTTCTTATCATTTTCATTGAACTGCTTCGATGTTCTTTTGAAACTTTTACGTTTCTCTTGACACATGCCCATTACAGACTTCTTCCGTCATTTCATCCTTTTCGTTTCAATATATTCTAAATGTGACTGCGTAGCACTTTTCGTATTTGTTTTGGCTTGTTTGTTTTCTTTTTCGTCGCAGCATGTCCAGGCTTCTTGGGGAATGAGAGAAAAATCCTTGTGAAGAGAAAAATAAGAATGTATAAAGTTATAGAATATAATATGTGACCCTGCACCTCAAAACAAACAAAAAGTCGCCAGACATGAATTTTTTGTTAAGACCATATTCTGAAAGAGTAGACTTTAAGCTTTAAAATGATGTATAACTCAAATCAAATGGACTCTCCTAACCTATCTAAATATTGGAAAGAAAGCACAAACTCAGGAAAAGTGTGAACTGAGAAAAGAGGTTCTGAAGTACAGTGTCTATTCAAGCGCTCTTCACGAAACCGTGCTGGCTGTGCGATGAATGAGACAAAAAACAGGAAGTAAACCACCAGAGTAACAACAATGAAGAGATTATCAAATTAAACTGAAATTGAGTGTGCCTCATTAACACCTTCTGTCCATAATTAATGTCAACTTTCAAAGCAGTAGCACTATCCTTTCAAAAGTTATTAGAGTTGAAAGTGAAGAGTGTGGACATGGTATTTGAGAAATGAAAAAGGGATTCTAAAGACACACCTAATCACACTATTCTACCAAAAATGTTTGAGATAAACTGCTAAAAAAACACACACTTTCCTGCCCGTTTTATGATACCAAATTTCAGCATAATGTAAAAGAAGACCCGCTCTTTCAGAAAATATGAAAAAGGCAAGTTCGGCTAGGTTGACCCATTTCACTTATTTTCAGTCCTCCCGCAAAATCAGTGTGTGCGCCTTTATGTTCGTTTTGTGGTGCACGGTCACATATGACAATTACAGCGATCATCCGTGATTGAGACCAAAACTGGGTGTGTTCTGTTTGAGATGGCAGCTACCTTACTCAAATGAAATACACGCGGAGCATCTGTCACTAAAAAGTGACACTGTTCCTCTATCTCCTACTATGTAATCCATGGGCTTATTCTACCAACGAACATCCGTGAGCAAAACGTTTTCATTTTGCTATTGCAGGTAAATTGAATGCTGAACATTATTCACTTTCGGGTATGAGAGACTGGGTGATTTAATAATATTTTCATGTAACATTAACTTATCTTACAATGATATAATTGTAAATGTCAGAAATTTCCTTTCTCGCACCGAACGTCCGCGAGCGAAACTTTCAGGACCTATACGGTATATAGCAGTGAAAATTGTCTCCAAAACATCATCAGAAAGAAATTTAAATGGACAGAAATTACAGATTACGCAAAATTCCATTTTCCTATCACGTGTTTTTTTTTTTGTGTTTAGCTGTTTTTATATAATTAGAGGGAAAACTAGCGCAAAATTGCAAGTCAATTTTTAGCTGTTTGTTCATCATGATCACATTCTGCCTTAAAATTTTGAAACTACTGCTCTAAGCTGATTGTTTCCTTTGTAAAACTGTACTTTTCGTTATATAAGCTGAACATTTTAAAGAATAAAGGACACTTTCGAGACAAGTTATTCCTATCGGAGGGATTGCATACGTCACGGACGTTCGCTGAAATTGTCACTGACGTTTGTTCTACCACTATACGGTCATGTTCCAGGACGAATAGCTAATCGATAGAGAGGATGTAGCCTTCCTAACTCTTCCAAAATTTCGAAAAGGTATTGTCAACGCAAATTGTTACAATTTTGACAGTCTTTCAACATATATATTGCTCAGAGAGGAGGTAGGAGGTGGATTTTCAGAGAAAATATACCCTATTTGCTTGGTTTTTGGTGAATTGTATAGTCCCAAAAGTGCAGACTAGCCCCAGTTAGCTCCAAACATGGCATGCAGCTTCTCGGCTAGAGAGCCAGAGGTAAAATGTACCTGCTCCATCAAAGCAAGATGGTGCCCCACTCGATAACGTGTTAATCATCACGGACGTTCTTTTTTTTTTTCTCGGAGGTTCGTTTGAAAATGCAATTTCGGTTCGCATTTGACAAGGGATGAGCAGAAACTCAAAACATACACATAACCATGTGGCTAGATCTTTAATAGTTGATTACGACTCAAAACAATATCGTCAATAACGTTTAATGGGCTACGATCTTTTTTAGTAAATAGCGGACGCACGTCCGCAATGAAAACTGAGTATAATTTTGTATAAAAGAATGTTACACCCCATGTGCAGCCAGCAGACGTACACTTTTTGCAGGATATGTGCATTAGGCGGAACACCAAATTTTCGTATGCATTGCAGCTGGGCCAGCAAAGTAGAATTTGCAGCAGCGAGAGAGATAGACGCATCACGGACGTTCGTCTGTTTAGGACTTTGCTACTTCAGTTGTTCTCTACAATTTTATACGTGCTCACAGAGTTCTTATAATTTTGTGGTATATACCAATGTTATGTCAGATCCACAACACGGTTAGATAATAGATGCCACGTACCTTAAAAAGTCATATCATTGGTTTGAAAAACAAAAATTATTGTGAAATGAAAGTTTTACCGTATTTTTGCGCTTGAAGTCCTTGTCAAATACAAGATATCAGTCAAAAGTAAACCAACCCATACATTTCCTGAAAGGGCTTTAAGATGACATGAAAGAAACTGGTTTCTTAATCATCCTGGTGTGTTCTAAGGGAAAGAGTGTCTTAAGGTACGATAATTGGCAATTGTACATCGTTCGAAATTCTAACCCATATGATTAGTTGTTGTTTGGATGTACTGCAGACTTGACCTTACAATTTGTAGAAACGACAAACAAAGAATAATAAGCAGAGAACAAACTAACCTTTAAACAGTTATAATTACGCTATGTGCAAGCTTTCATGAGTTTTGGAATGTGTGAAATTGAATGCTCGAAATATTAACTTGAATAACAAAAATATGAAATTGACCCGGAAAAAATATGAAACGAATGGGAAACTCTGTTTTAAGTAATTCTTTTTTTCTAGAACTTTTTTTTTCTTTTGGTAGAATAGTGTGATGAATAGTGCAACAAGGCGCGGTCTTAAATGTTATGAAAACAAGGCTAAAGGAATAACAATAATATTTCAAAAAGTGACGTAATGACTTGAATTAGACTAGGGGCCCTGTGAAATATTTTGATATCTTTAACAAAGAACAGAAATGCATCTGAACAACTAAATTGGCTTTCAATATTAAAATTGTAAAAGCTATTTTAAATTTCTTTAGATTGAGAAAATTACTAATGTATGGTAAAGTGATACATCTAATTATCAAATCATTGATAATTTCACAATTTTGTACGTAGCTTCGGTACTACCGTTTCTAGAGAAATCCATTACGCAATTGAATAGACGAATTTATATCTGGAATTCTTGGAGAGAAAAACTGAAGATATCTACTTTACTAAATTCTTTTGAAAAAGGCAGTTTGAATATGTTTGATTTACGTGCTTGATTTCAATCGTTGCATTTGTTTTGGTTCGGAAACTATCTAAATTGTCATTCTGAGTCGCGATGGATGTTTTTGTTCAAATTTTGAGGAGAGAAAGTCGGCCCAAGTCCATAATAGTGATAATGATAATAAAGAAAAAGAACTGTTCATTTTGGCGCTTTCAAAGAAGTGAGCGTAGATTACTTAAAACAACATCGAAACAGCTTTCTAATTTGTTATTTGACAGAAGGAAATGTGATTTAACTACAACTGTATGTTTTACTCAAGTGAGAGATTTGATGTGAATACAGTACTGATTTTTTTTTTGAATGATGTTTTGAAACAAACATTTCGAAAACTAATGAATAACAAAGTAAAGCAATTCTACTTTTAGACATTACATTGTGTTGTACTATATAGACATATTCTTTTCAAAATCATAATACAAAACTGTAAGTGACAAATTGTGTACACATTGTTCTGTTAGTCATGTCCTCTTGGAGAGGAAGTGTCTATGTTCTGGAAACGTAGGACTGATTTTATTCAGTTCGCTTTGAGAAAAACTTTTTTTTTTTTTAAATGAGATTTCATTATTAATATTATCATTATTATTGGAGTGGAAGTAAAGAGTCAAAATGCAACGAGTATAAACGAAATATTGATATATCAAGACCTGAATATAAGAACCACCCAAGTCCAATTTTTGGCCAAATTCAGTTTGACATGGGAAATTGTAGCTTATGCATGGACTCATCTTGTGTATAAATGATAAATCCTAATTAACCCCGGAAGTGCCTGAAATGAATGAGTGAAATCTTATATGAATGAAAGAATGGCCCAAGTCCAGGACTTGGATCACTCTTACATTCACATTAGCGCCCTCTCTCATCGCTTCTCTCATCTCATATAGCAGTTTATCATGTATATGATTCAAAGAAAGACCCAAGTCCATCACACTAAATGGCCTCTCCACAATAAACGTAAGTGAGGTGTGTGAGGCGCTACTATCTGGCAGCTCTACACTGAGCTCCTCATTTTCGGCTGTTTTTAGCCTTTTGTACTTTGAGATCTATCATGAGTTTTATATCAAGAGAAAGCTTGGAATTCACTGATCATCACGGGCTGCTGCACTCTCGGTGAAAGGACTCCTGGTTGGAGAATATCTTGGATCATTTACTGACTTTTCTGTGTATTTTGGACATAGGTGCACCAATCTCTTCAACAGCTTTCACACAACATGGACTTCAAACAATAGCATTCCAGAAGACGAGCATTCACAATAGGTCAGTTCTGCACCACAAGTGGCCTAGTATTGTGCACCATCACCTTAATGGATTAGCTAGCTGTCAGGGAAGCAGTAAGCCGCCAAGTCTTTCACTGTCATCTTTTCATCTCTGTGGAGGTCTATTGAAGCTTACAATGACGTCTGGTCATTCAACTTCCCACCAGCAGAAGTTCACTTGCACATATACCCAGCTCTTTATGCTGAACAAGGACGAAGGGTTTAATAATGACCAAGCATGTCGTTTCCAGCTACATACATGCAGGTAAACCAGCTTACACATCAGACAGACCCCATGCTTGCTGCATCCACTTACGTGTGATCCTGATGAGCATCGTGCTCTCCGAAGACGTACACGTAGGGGTTGCAAAGCTGGAACTAACAGAAGAAGGAGGATCCCTCAAAGTTTGATTCCAGTGCTTGTTGGTCATGGGAGACGGAGAAAACCTATCACTGCTCAAAGTAACTTTGACCCCTCGCAAAATAGAAGAGAGACCAGCTGCCAAGGTAATCTAGTAAAGATTTCAGGAAGCACAAAACAGATAATGAGAGAGCCAACAACCTATTTCTGTATGGTCAACGCAAGATCTCTCAGGAATAAAAGCTGTGAATTTCTTGACTTTGTTGTAGACAACAAGTTCGATGTAGTCAGCATCTGTGACACCTGGCTATCCATCGACGACGATGCTGTCATTTCAGAGCTTAGCCCCAGGGGGTACACCTTCAAGCATTTTCCCAGGATAGGGAAACGTGGTGGTGGAGTTAGTTTCCTACATCGGAGTCATTTGAATGTCAAACTTCATACACAGGTCGACAATTTCAAGTCCTTTGAAATGATGGAGATGGATGTAATCGAGAACTGAAAGTCGATGCACTTGGTAGTTATCTACAGACCTCGTAGATCATCAGTTCCATTCACATGTTTCCTAGAGGAGTTTTCAAACTTATTGGATGATTGTCTCTTCAAAAAATCCAGTCTGGTCATTGCTGGTGATTTCAAAATTCATGTCGACACTTCTGCTCCTGATGCCAGAGAGTTGATTAATGTTCTTGACTCATATGGCCTATAGCAACATATCCAGCAGGCAACTCACATACGGGGCCATACTTTGGATCTGCACATTTCACGAAAGGAAACTGGTATAATCGTGCTTTCTGACGTCAATGTCATCGATGGTATTTCGGACCACTCAGCCATCATATGTCATCTTCATGTAACAAGTCAGAAATCATCACGGCAAACTGTTGTGTCCCGAAACATCCAGTCTGTAAAGGCCAGCTGCTTCATGGAGGATCTGGATAAAGCTTCGCTGACGGATAAATGCATGTTGACCAATGCAGACATTGCCGTCAACAACTATAACTCTATTCTTGAGGAGACTATAAGTAAGCATGATCCTGTCCGACAGCGTTATGTAATTGGTCGTCCAAACACTGAATGGTACACGCAAGAAATCGCAGAAGCAAAACTGTTACGTAGGCAACATGAGAGAAAATGACAATCTTCCAACCTCGAAATACATCGACAACTGTATCGCCAACAATGTCAACGTGTTCAGTCTTTGATTCGTACAGTGAAGAGGGAATACAACTCAGAACGAATCAAGGACTGCTGTGGAGACTCAAACCGACTGTTCAAAATTGCAAGTGATCTTCTGAACAGAAAGCAGAAATCACCTCTTCCAGCACATACCTCTGCTTTGGATCTGGCCTCACGTTTCAACATGTTCTTCACTAATAAGGTTGATGCTATACGTGCATCATTGCCAGATGTTCGAAGACCTTCTGGAGCGCGTCAAACTGCTACAATAATGGACACTCTGACTGCTACCAGTGAATATGAAGTCCGAAAGATCTTGTCAGGGTCACCAGCGAAATCTTGCAAATTAGATCCTATCCCTATCTGAAGAAGTGTTTTTTTCTGCCATTGTTTCTGCCATGACAAACATCATCAACACCAGCTGCGCCACTGGAGTAGTTCCTGCGGATCTGAAGAGAGCTATTGTTCGTCCGGAACTAAAGAAACCAGGAATGGACACTGAATCTGTTCAGAGTTTACGCCCAATCTCTAACTTGTCATATCTCTCCAAAGTCTTGGAGCGTGTCGCTTTCTCTCAACTTTGAATGATAACATGCTACTTGACAGCCATCAATCTGCATATCGGCCTAACCACAGCGTGGAAACTCTCCTTACCAACTTAGCAGATGATGTACTACAGCAGATGGATAGGGGAAACGTTACAGCTCTAATTCTCCTCGACATGTCGTCGGCATTTGACACTGTTGACCACGACATTCTCCTAGACCAACTTTTTTTTTTGGGAGTCAGTGGGACAGCCCTGCGTTGGTTTACCTCATATCTGACAAATCGTCGTCAAAGTGTGATCATTGGTGATGCCTTGTCCCAAGAAAGTTGTCTGATTTACGGCGTTCCCCAAGGTTCGGTAGGAGGCCCCCTCCTATTCTCCCTGTATCTGCAGCCTATTGGTCCCATCATCAAGAGTCATGGCATCAGCTACCACTGCTACGCCGATGACATACAGCTCTATGTGTCATTTCCTTCAACCCCCACCTCGATGTCATCAGCTGTAAGACGCCTTGAAGCTTGCATCAAAGACATCCACGAATGGATGTGTGCATTTGGTCTAAAACTGAATCAGCAGAAGACAGAGTTTATTGTTCTGGGCTCAAAGCAAATGCTCGGCAAAGTTGACATGAAGGACTTTGGCATCCACGTTGGCGATAACGTCGTCTACCCATCCCCCAAGACTCACAATTTAGGCGTTATCTTTGATGTCTTTCAAAGCCCATGTTTCTCACATATCAAGATCCATAAGATACCAACTCCGCAACCTTAGCTTCATTCGTAGTTATCTGACCAGAAGTGCAACAGAACAGCTTGTCCACGCCCTCATCTCTTCTCGCCTTGACTTTTGTAACTCTCTCCTCCTCGGCCTTTCCCAACGACAGCTCTCCAAACTTCAACGCCTCCAAAACTCTGCAGCTCGACTTGTCACCCTCACTAAGAAATCCTGTCACATAACTCCCGTTCTTCAGTCACTTCACTGGTTACAAGTTGAAAAGCGTATCATCTTCAAAGTTATCTTACTGGGCCCCGTCTTACAAAGACTTGTGATCGATCCAAATTGATCGCAAGTCCCCATATCAATCACAACTTGCGATTAATCGCAAATCCATCTTATAAAAAAGTTGTGATTGAAATTGATCACAACTTTTGGCCTAAATTGATCATAACTTGCGATCGATTCTGAATCTATCGCAAGTTATGATCATTAATCACAGGTTATTGGTTGCTATGCAATATTGAGTATATGAATATAAGAACGAACCAAGTTTATGGAAGACCATTTCGAGTATACTTATAAGAACTTCATATCTTTTTTATTTGTCCAATAATGTTCTATTTAACTGTGATGGGAAGGCAACATTGTATATAATACAAATTAGAACATATATTATTATGACAATTAACATTACATTAATTGTGGAGAGGCCATTTTGTGTGATGGACTTGGGTCGTTCTTTGATTCATATACAACATGTACATGGTATTCTGCTATAGAGATTAGAGAAGGATGATAGAGGGCGCTATAATATGAATGTAAGAATGACTCGAGTCCTTCATTCTTACATTAATATAAGATTTAACTCATTCATTTCAGGCACTTCTGGGGGTAATTAGGATTTATCATTTATACACAAGATGAGTGCATGCATAAGCTACAATTTCCCACGTCAAACTGAATTTGGCCAAAAAATGGACTTGGGTCGTTCTTATATTCAGGTCTTCAATTGGCAAACTTCATTCCATCATGACTGCCATACTCATATTAGCTGCTGAGGCAGACGGGAGAAGGAGAATCCCAAGGGTATTCAGGGATCGGTCCCAACCACTGGAATTATACCAGACAGTGACATTGTGGGAAAAATTGATTAAAAGGATTTTGGTAAAATAGAGTAATAGATTGTGTTGTTGTAGTGAAGGTACTCAGAATGTTAACAAAAAATTGCATCTTCAATCACACAAACAAAAGGCGTGCTCATCAAACAATAATCGATCTCCCTTTTTTAACTTTATGATCTACCTGGAGAGAAGTTCACACAAATAATTGACATGAGTCAAATATTCCCTTTTCTGTTTTAATGTTTTTATGATAAAAAAATATAAGTCTGGTAGATATGTTCAAATCAAAATATTGCACAAGTCAGAAGACTGAGTGTAATTTGACATCGTAAAACACTCAAAATGTGGGAGTTAACACGTGCGACACGTAGAATGTAAATTGTTACAATAACATGTAAAATGTAGCGCTACAGAATACAATCAATATAAAATGAGGACATATCACATCGACTAAATGAAAGTCAGCGTGAAGTCCAAATAAAAGCAAGTGTTTGGCGAATTAGTGTTCACAGTCCACGGTCCATTAAACTGAGCAACTTTATCGTGCCGACTGGTAAAGGTAAGCGAATCGCCGTCGTAGAAGACCAAAGCGAAGGACTGGACTCGATGACAGAAAAAGGGGCTCGACGAACAGGATCCTGCGGATCTGAAGGGACGTGAAAAATGCGATGAAGAGCTTGATGCGGGGATCGTTCGGAGACTTAAAGTGATGCGACACTCCGTCGTACCGGGCTGAAGAGCCAACGGAGGTTGAGATGAATTGCAGCTCTCTACCAGCGCGGTGAGTCGGCGGGATGCTGAAGAAAACAAGTTCGACAGGACAGTGAGTCGCCTGGAACGAGGTGGCTGTAGAAGTTCAGCCGGACAGCAAGGTCGTCCATGGCGAGAATGACGAATGTTGCGGTCACTCGACGACAATGTCGACGAAAAGTGCAGTATGCAACAAAATTGCGAAGCTCCATCCCCGAATCTCTGGTACGGTGCGCAGAGAGAACAGCTGCTGCAGGTAGAAACTTTTAACAGCCAGCGGGCCCACAAAACACAGAAGGTGGAGGGTGACTCTACCGCAGGTGATCCGGAGGTCGTTCCTCTGCGGTGATTGAAGCAGGAGTCATTCGATGCAGCAAAGGTCGTGTGACATCTCACACGTGCGATGGGTGACGAGCGAATAGCGGTCGCGATTGGTCAAAAGTATTAAGTGCGTAATTATTAATGATAATAATTACGCACTTAATACACACTTAAATCTACAGTGATTGGATAAACACTGTATGATAAATAATAAATCTACGTAACGTGTGCTACATTATTGCGACACAACATGACTGTGAACAGGTCTGAACCAGATTGTAAGGTCAAACAACTATGCATGGAAATTTCCACTATGTTATTAGCTATATGTAAGGCTGGGGGAATCTTACTGATATTCAATACTGAAACAGTGACAAATTAAACTGGTCAAATTACAGGGCTGCTACACACAAAGTAATGAGCAGCTAATCGAGCCGCTACAACATCATAAGGAAGTATCAATTAACGAGGGAAGGATGCATAAGGCTTATTGAAATGATTGAGCCAAGTGTCGGTCATGTAACAAAGAGGAATCGAGCACTTCCGGCCAGCCTACAACTGAAGAGTTTGTTTGCAAAAACAGATAAGTCCATATATGCCAAATGGAGATATTTGCGATTAAAGGTCAAGAAAAATAAGGAGAATAATAAGAACATTTTTGTTTCTTTTGACCATAACTTCAAAAATGTACCTCTATATGTTGTGACCAATATATCATTTAAAAGGTATTATTTTGTACTTTATGACAGAGACCATGGTACTTTAAAATCTTCAAAAATGGACTTATCGGTTTTTGCGAACAAACTCGTTTAAGTTTTTGTTGTGCTTAATTTTTTTGCCACCGGTGCAGTGCTCGATGACACGGCAACAACCAACGGTGCGGATAGGTACACCACATCCAAAACTATCCATCATGTCACGAAGGCTCTTTGTGACATGAGAGAGACAGTGAGTACATTTATTTTTACTCTTCACACTAAGTTAGGCTCAGCAGTGTATCTGCCAAACCCAAGCTAAGCATGCTGCTGTATGCTGCTGACTATACGTTCTCGTACGGTGCATTAGTGGTTTGAGTTGGAGTTCTCTATTGGCTGTACTGTAACTTTAAAGCATCCATTCCATGATCCATGATCCATGAAGCCGAAAGCCTCTTCGAAAT
The DNA here is from genome assembly GCF_964275005.1 of Diadema setosum. Taxonomy (NCBI): domain Eukaryota; kingdom Metazoa; phylum Echinodermata; class Echinoidea; order Diadematoida; family Diadematidae; genus Diadema; species Diadema setosum. The sequence goes on from NC_092690.1 coordinate 30,835,491, forward strand.
CTCCATTTGATGTGCCTGTAGACATATAGATTGCACACTTAATGTACCGTAGTTATGGGTAAACTCGGTATAGCAGGTAAACTCGACCACCCCGTGCGCACGTTACAACTATCTATTTGTATAATGCGCGCGCTGAGGGCCGAGTTTACCCATAACTACGGTACATCAATCAACCGTTTTACATCATAAATTAATAACATCCAAATAGAGTTTTATTTGCTCTCAACATCTATTTACTACTTTTGTAACATAAATAAGCATTGATAAGTGAGCATATGCATAGACGCTACTTCCATGATTTCGACACAGATTTCTATTCTTAAAGGGTGTGTACAGTTCTGGTCGAGGTGAGGATATAGCTTTTAACGTTTTGCGAGATATTAAGAAACCACTCTATGACATGTCAAAGAGCATGCAATTCTAAGGGGTATTAAAAGTTTATTTCATGAAAATCGGTTTTGAAATGGCTTAGATATTCAAAAACAAGATGAAACAGAGATCCTCATAAAGTTGTGGCCTGTCGCCTTTTATTATTATCACTTTTTTTTGGATATCTCAGCCATTTGGAAACCAGTTTTCATCAAATAAACGTTGAATCCCTCTTAAAAGTACATGTTCTTTCATATTTCATAAGGGGTTCCTCATTATTTCACTTAAGAATGTTCAAAACATAAATCCCCACCTCAACCAGTGAGCTGTACAGTCCCTTTAATCTTGTATGAAGGTGGCAGAAATAAGGTTGGGATCTTTCTTAAAAAGATCAACACATATGTTTACAAACAAGAATAAACCCATACAAACTCAGTAAATTAAGACAATTGTATTTGTGCCTTGACAAAGGCAGCAACATTAAAATTGAAAATTAAAAACAAAATAACTTAATAATGGTGCAGGGGTCCGGTATTTATCTTGAGATGATCTATGAATCTATAGTACTATTCTAAAGAAAATTTTGAGTTAGTTTATAGCATTTAGCAAAACATGATCTTAAATTACTTTATCTTGTGAAATTGTACATTTACACTATAGATCAATTGATAAAGGAATAGTGTATAATGTTAGCATAAAGCTAAAAGATGGTAAGTCAACACTTATGTTGCCTTGCCTTGTTGGTCTAGATAGTAATCCTCATAACAGTTGAACTAGTATTACATAAACATGTATTGGAATTACATTATTCGACGAGTGTACGCGCATGTTCTGTATCCATTGATTCAGCTCTCAGTCTTACCTCTGCATGTGTGTAAACCGCACCACTATCAGACCATGGACGAGAGACTGGGATGTCTAGGGTGAGACTGGAAATTGGGTCACGGCTAGCGGCTACGTAGACTACATCAGCCCCACTTCATAGTCGCAACAGTGCAGTTCCGGCCAGTCGCTCGCACACGCAAAAAAAAAAGGCAAAGGTGAACCGTGCCGTTCTAATCTCAAATGAGGTACGTCTCGACTTGCAGGGCATCACATAGACCAGTAAATTTCTTGGGCAGGCTATGTTGTCATCATAATCTCTGTTCAACCTGCAGTTTGAAGGAAAATGAAATCAAACTCAATTGTGGATTGAGAGTACATGCAGAGGACACATCAGAGGAGTGTGAGAACAATGAAACAGTAATACAGGTAATTTGTTTATAATTAACGTGTGTGCATTTATCAAGTTACTGTATCCCAAACACTACATGATAGGGCAAAAACATTTTGTGGTTTAGCTTTTTCAAAACAACAATATACAGAAAAATGTGAAGAGAAAATGATATATTTCCTTTGTCATAATGACCTAGAGATTGGCTGACATTATCTTCAATAGGTAGGGAATCAATTTTTCATAAAACATAATGGTATATCAATAGAAAGTAGAAGGCATGTGCAAAACAGATTTTTATTTTGTATCATCTTAACATTTCCTTTAAATCATTGCTCTGCCATTATAATGCTAACTGCTGGATTCTTTGTTTTCCCAAATCACAACATTTTCAGCTATTTAGTGAACATAGCTAGTAATTTCTGCTGTTCTTAACATTTCTATGCTTCACTACTAAGTATCATTCCATCAAAAAAGTGAGAAACTGAATCATAAAAAAAAAAAAAATAATGTACAGCACCATTAGTATGGCAGCGGTTTATTCACATCAATGTTAGTAGCATTTCTGAAAAATTGTCACAAATGTTACACTTACACTTTGCGTATACCCGTTTTCATGAACCTGGTTTTGAGGTGTTTGTTACCTGTTGCAACTTAAACAAATATGAAAAATAATTATCTTTCATACCAGTTATGCACAATGTCCTGCCTAGCCAAAGAGCTTCTCTCTGTGATTCTTAACAAAATCACACATGACTGTGATCTCTTCATCAGACCAGTCTTGATTCCTACCCTGAAATTACAACATGAGCAAGAAATGAACACAAGCAATGAGTAAGATTTTTCAAGCATTTTCAACTTTAAAAAAGAGTAATAATAATTGCAATGGCCAGTATATGCAATACACACATAGATGAATACATTCATGGTTCTCCTTACAGTTGCAGTCATTACTACAGGTATAAGGCTGTCTTGTCAGGATTATATGAAAATTCATGTGCTTATTCTCAGTGTGAGTGCCGCGGTGTGGTTTCTAGGTTACTGTCATGAGAGCAATTTTAACCATACTAAGGTTTGAGAACTTTTGTATGAGTATGTGTTTGTGTGTGTGCTTGTGTGAATAATTGCACTTTCCTAATCTGCTGCTGTTAAGGTGCTTTCCATGAGGTCAACTGTTATGGTAAAGTCACTGTTATTACTTACATTACAGCTACACTAAATTTCCAATCTCTGGGTTATGCAACCCATCTGCAGTAACGTTAACATTATCATTGTCTTTCCAGCACTCACCATTTTCAGATATACTCACCATTTTCAGAAATGTCAGTGCAGCTTCATGGAATGCTGAAAATTGAAAGGAACAAAAGTCATTGACAAAAAAGATTAATTAACAATTATCATGATGTGTGATGTTAATTGAACAAAACCTACAGTATTCATAAAATATAGTAATAATGTTCTTTGTAATTTTGTATCGTCATGAGTGAAAAAAGGTGGTACACAGGTTCAAAATACTGAATTGTGTAAACAATATTCTTATAAAGATTTGATGAATGGATTAAAACTTCATATTTTGTCACTATGCTTTAAGATGTATAACTTAAACTGAGTCATGTTTATAGTTATATAAGCAAAAACTGGTAGTTTCTAAAGATTAAAAGAAAAATATTACATCTCCAAATTTTATTATTTTCTCAAAAGTAATTGTAAATGGGGAACTATCCGCAAAATGATCATGATCTTAATCTTGGAAAGACAATAATTACTGGACGTTCGTGTGCAACTTTCTATCTTTCATTCAAATAATTCAATCATTTTTGGTGACATTTTTCCAACAAAAAAAAAAAAAAAACGTGCTCACAAAGTATTCATCATCTGTAACAGCATACTCCAACCTCATTGTCTTCTTGTGACTTAGGATCTTTACATCGATCACTCACTTTAATAAACTTAAAATTTCAATTAAAGGGACTGTACAGTACTGGTTGAGGTAAAGGATTCATGTTTTGAACATTTCTAAGTGAGATAATGAGAAACCTCTTATGAAATATGAAAGAGCATGTAATTTTAAGAAGGATTCAACGTTTATTTGATGAAATTTGGTTTCGAAATGGCTGAGATATCCAAAAAAAGTGATAATAATAAAAGGCGACATGCCACAACTTTATTATGATGTCTTTGTTTCAATTTGTTTTTGGATATCTCAGCCATTTCAAAACCGATTTTCGTCAAATAAACTTTTGATACCCTTTAGATTTGCATGCTCTTTGACATCTCATAGAGTGGTTTCTGAATATCTCGCAAAATGTTAAAAGCTAAATCCTTACCTCGACCAGAACTGTAAACACCCTTTAAGCCTAAAAGTCTCTATATCCATTCAAGCATGGTCTAGCAGATAAACTTTCAGACATTTTACAGCTCTCCTCCGTACAGGAGGGGATCAGTGAAGCCAGACGTAGTCTCTGCGGAACATAAACCCCCCGACGACAAGATACAGACTGATCTTTCAGTCAAATACTAGTAATAGTCTGGTCCTAGGGTAGTAATGTATCTTCTCAATTTCCGATTGGAAATTGTGTGGCTAGATACTGAAAGAGTGCCAGCTTCTGTTAGAACAAAAATTCGCAACCAAGCAGTTATCTGCTAGATGCGAAAATGGCAGCCTCCAGTAAACAACGATTTTGTAAGTTTATAGACAAACTGAGTGTGGCTTTACTCATCAGTAAATCAACAGAAACACATCTGCCACAAATCTGATCACAAGTACCAATTAGGGAGCTTCAATTAGTAATTTTTCATAGGTGGGAGGGAATATTAGCATGTCAATCCTCCAAGGCCATGACTGAATCTTGTCATTTAATACCCAATAGCAATACCAGTAATAGTATTCTAGATGTAATGTAATACGTAGTAAAATTGTTTGGTTGTACGGTACGCCGAACGCGGTGCAAGTCAAAGTATCACAAAGGCAGCTGGAGTTAGGACTGCAGTGTGCTGCACAAAAAACTCCATTATAGAATTTATGCAAAATACAAGTACAACTTAACAAGCAAAAATCGTAGTGTACGATATCTTTGTATGAACTGGGAATGTTAAAAAATTGTTATCTAATATAACTCTCGTCGTCTCGTCGACCTTTGCCTATTTTTGAGTAGACTAAGCTCTCTAGATCACTCTCCTCTAGATCTAGAATTGTAGACTGTTAAAGAAAAGTAACAGTTAGCATGAAACAGCCGTTAGAAATCTATTAACATTCACGTAAAATATGGTCTAACGTTAGATTAGCAGTAGTAATACCATAACTAACGATGACTGCTGCATGCTGGCTGGCTCTGGCTGGCACTGGCTGGTACGGTAACTGGGTGGATATTAACAGCCCAGTCGCTGTATTCGCACAGTGTACTTACACAGCGTCTGGTCGGGCTATATATAGGTGGATACTAGTATTTGATTTAGGCTAACTGAATTAGCAATGCCAATGTTCATTTAGATAGCTCTACATTACTATTCATGCCCTTTAATTTGACAAGAGAAGACTGCATCTAGTTTAACAGAGTCATCACGAAAGAAAAAAAAAAAAATCCTCGTACGATTTTGCGAGGGTTCACCAAGCGCAAGCCGAGTGATAGTAGTACTACTAGTAGTAGTATCATGACTATCGCCGCCGAAACTCCCGGCGCCGGGTCAGTAGAAACACCGTACCGCGGCTCGCGGCGCGGGCAACAGAGTACTAGTATCGTTTTTAACCTAAATTCTATCATATCGAGATCAATTACAATGCTAAAAGTTCATGAGCATGAAAAGGGACACAATCTCCCTATGAAAATTACTACCTTCTAATTATATTACCTTGTTATCATCAAAATATAGGTACTTTCATAGAGATACTTACTCGGGTCGATCCACAGGAAACCACACGGTAGATTCGGGTAAACGTGCCTCAGCCTCTTTCAGTGTTATTCAATTAATAAAAATGGTAAAAAATCAATCGCAACCTGTGATTGATTTTTATAAGACGGAAAGCTGAGATCAATCACAGGTTGTGATTGATCTCAGCTTTCAAGAGACTTGTGATTGATTTCTATCACAAGTCTTTATAAGACGGGGCCCAGCCACACAGTCCATGGATCCTCACCACTCTACCTCCGGAACTCCATACACTTATATCAACCCCCTCGTAGGCTCCGTTCAGCTGGTACTTCACTTCTCAATGTTCCTCGATCCTCTCACTCTTGGGGAGCCCACAGCTTTTCCCACGCCGGTCCTTCTCTCTGGAACAATCTTCCCCTTTCTCTTCGTCAGGCTTCCTCAACCAATTCCTTTAAGCAACTCCTTAAAACACATCTGTTTAATTCCCAATCGTGAATGACCGTGATTTTTATAATTTGAGTCGTTTTAAACACTGTATCAATAAGTTTTTCTTATGTTCTGAGATTGATTTCGTTATGTATAGTAAGCATCTTGTTTTGTTTGTATTTCATTTGCTATTTCATATGTAAGAGCGCCATGAGCATCATTATTGATGGACTTCAGCGCTTTATTAGAGGCCATTATTATTATTATTATCAAATGTTAATTGTCATGAAATGTGTGTGAATTTGTATATACAATGCTGCCTTCCTATCACAGTTAAATAGAATATAATTGGACAAATAAAAAAGGTATGAAGTTGTCTTGAGTTTACTCGAAATGGCCTTCCATGGACTTAGGTCGTTCTTATATTCAGACACTCATGTGCCCAGTACGCAATTTGCAAACAATATAATTATGATGCATTAATTTCAAGGATATTCATACATTAGTTTAAAGATATGGATTGGTATTAAAAATGTTGTTAGATAATGTTTCTAAATTATACAGAACATGATGAGATGATTTGCCAATGAAGAATGTATTATTCTAAGTATGTTCCCATTCAAAATTTTTGAAAATGTCGCTGATGTATTGTTTTGGAAATGAATGAATAAAGTACCTCTGTAGAGGAAAAAAAATGAAGTTCTGATCCACTGCCCATCCCGCTTCTAGAATGGATAAAGTCATCCTCAGACAGTGGTGATGATATTCAGCCAATAAGAAGCACGAGGAGGTAACGGTGATGGTTGACTAATAACCGAGGAGCAGGAGCAGGTGATGAAACATGAGAAACGTTTTCGATCCCTAACATTTTTTCCAATCAATCGCCGTAATATGCACACACACACTATAGATTGTGACAACACGAACAAAGAAAATTAAGGGTTTGGGACGAACAACGAACTAGGGCTTTCATTAGCTCAGTCGGTGGAACACCGGTCTAGTAATCCGGAGGTTTGGTTTCGAATCCCGATGAAAATCCATTTAATTGCTCCAAGCCGTCACTATATATATGTATATATATATATATATATATATATATGAAGAGTTTGTTCGCAAAAACCGATAAGTCCATATTTGCCAAATGGAGATATTTGCGATTAAAGGTCAAGAAAAATGAAGAGAATAATAAGAACATTTTTGCTTCTTTTGACCATAACTTCAAAAATGTACCTTTATATGTTCTGACCAATATATCATTTAAAAGGTATTATTTCGTACCTTATGACAGAGACCGTACTTCAAAATCTTCAAAAATGGACTTATCGGTTTTGGCAAGCAAACTCGTCTAAGGGCCCTTTTCTCGCGTCACGGCCCATATATATATATGTATATGGGCCCATTTATATATATAATATATATATATATATATATATATATATATATATATATATATACCCACTGTCTAAATGCCCATGGGGAGATTATTCTGCAGATTTCATACTATAATTCTTCACATGTAGCTGAGCTTGGGCTGATATTAATGTAACATGATTACTGTAATTTCATCAGGGTATGGGAAGCATGGAAACCAACAGAAATCTCACTTAAAACTTTTCCACTTGAGAATCACTGGATCTTTTTCATGAATAGATGTTGCTCTTTCTTGGGGGGGGGGGGGGGTATGGCAACATGACATAATTAAGAGTTATATGATTTTTTTTCTTCAATTTTTCAGGGAACAGACGTTAACATTACCTCAGTTTTCATATAGCAATCATGCAATGGGAACACTTAGGGAACATAGTTGAATTCCATTACTTTATCTATTGAAATTTACTTGTAGACTACTTCATTCTGTATCTGCTTTTGGTGGAAGTTGCATCCATCTTTCTGAAGTTCCATGTAGATTGTTCAGTGTGGAGGCATTCTCTTTTTTTTTCTTTCTTCCATTCTTTCCTTTTATTCTGTCACATCGTGTTCCTTATTTGCAAATAAGTATTTCATAACATTTTTCTTTGAGTGGTTCACAATACACAAGCCTGCTTTTTAGTGGACCTCTCAATTCTTCTTTTTTTTCCTCTCATTTGAAACATATCTGTATTTTTTTTTGGGGGGGGGGGCAGTATGCATACATACAGTGTATATCTTTATCTGTATCATTTATCCTCTGCGAAGTCGAATGTATACGTTTATGATATAATTCCTGATTTATTCTGTGTTGTGTTTTGTTGGAAAAAGAAGAATGAAGATAAAGGAATTTAACTGAATTGAATTATCTACACTGCATCATGCATTGTCTTTGATGGAGTTGAAATTCATTAAGTGGTATGAGAAGAGATTAAAGTGTTGCAAGTGCAGCAACTCTTTACTCCAACAAATTCCATATGGAGCATGTTCCTACAATTCTGTATGTATTTTTTTTTTTCATTTTCATTTTGATGCTGTGAGTGTCTTGGAAGTATGTGTGAATAATATGCATGTTACAGTTTTGTTTGCATAGTGCGTGCAGTGTAACGGTACTTCTTTGTACATAATGTGTGTATGCGTGTGTGTTTTTGCACATGTAGGCCTATGCTGAATGAATGAATGTATAATTGGAGTACACTTACCCCAGTGACATAATTCTAGTTTACCTTTGTAATGTAATTGCAAAAGAAGGGTTAAAATAGGCCATGATTAATTCCATCCTACATTGCATGTATAAAATCCGCACATTTGCTACATCTAGATTATATATTTTGCAAAAACACATTACATCTTGTAGGCCTATGTGTAGCAGTGGTGCCGGGATGTTCCGTTAGGCCTGCACAAAAATGGCTGCATTCATTTTTAACCATGGCCCTGTTCGTAGCAGTTTAGCTATATCACACACCTAGCCAAACACGCATGCATGCAACTATTTAGAATATAAAGCTTTTTTATAGCCCTTTTCGCATGCAGATGAACACAATAATGGCTTAATATACATTCAAACACATTCAAACGTTATTTACATGTGTACATGACATGCAAGACAAACGACATGGTCCCTTATCCTCTCCCTGTCTCAGCACTCACATACACTCAAACACAGACAGACAGACAGACACATATAAACATACATTATACATACGCGCATGTGCACACAGAAGTACATACAAATTCGATACACACACACACTTTCACATGCTGGAGAACACAATGATGGCTTAACATACAATCCAACACAAGCGTTATTTGCATGACTGTATAGTTTACATTAGACACTTACGACAAAAACATGGTCTCTTATCATCTTCCTGTCTCACTCACACACAAGCCTACACACACTCAAACACAAACAGACAGACATATAAATCTTCAATGTACATACACGTAAGTAACACACAAGTACACACATACACACACACACACACACGCACACATCCACTTCTCAATCAGATACATTCTGTTACATATCCAACGACATGTTTCTCTATGCGTGTTTTATACTGAAAGCCCAAATTCGTTTAGGATTTGAAATGCAACTCTTATTTTTGTGGTTGTCATGACAACGATGATTTCATAAGAATACTTAATTTTTACATCATATCATCCATGACAAGACTTGGGGGAAAGATTCCAACTTTGATGAATAACGGACCCAAACTGTGGGACTATGAGCTGTTAAAGGGGCACAGTGTCCCCCGTCCATGACTAACGCGCGCGCATGCATAAACGCGTTAAAAAGTGGCAGGATTTGGGCAAAACATGCTTTTTTTAAATTTCATAATATAATATGGGGCATTTAGGAGTGGAATTTCAGAAAACGGTTTGCATATTTAGATACATCAGGACTCGCTCTTCAACTCAATTTCGGTATTTTACGGCCTAAGGGTCCTTTTCTTGCGTCATGGTCCATACAAAATTATATAATAAATAATGATAGGCCTATAGGTAACCCTGCATCACAAAACAAACAAAAAGTCGCCAGACATGGATTTTTAGTTAGGGGCAGACTATATGGTTTGAAATGATATATAGCTTAATTAAAATGAACTCTCCTAACCCATTTAGATATTGGAAAAAATGCACACACTCTGGAAAAGTGCGAACCGAGAAAAGAGGCTCTGAAGTACAGCGTCTAGGGATCTGATTTTACGGAGCACGCGTACGATATGCGAAAGACGCGAATGGAAAAATCCAATAGTCGGAAAAGTTTTTCTCCGACTGTGTTCCGACAATGAAGCTGAAAACCATTCTTGCGCAATTTCTCACGACGTAAGTGCGAATGTCGCGTGTATCATTGCTAAGGCCCCAGTCACATAATGCTCTGCGTCTGGCGTTACGTCCAAAAGAGTCATTTTTTTTTTTTTCTGCGGACTCCCGCGGATCCTTCGCCGTCACTAGAAAATTTATTCAAACATACCTGGAAAAAGTGCTGGTGATACGGACAAATGCGACCAGATGCGAATATTTGCGGATATTCTTACGAATTGGCACATAATAGTTCTGAACACTTCCGGAGAGTTGCGGATGTTTTCGGGTAGTTACGGATAGTTACAGATTGTTATAAAGAATTATGGACAGTATTGTTTTCTGTGATGATCCCTGCTAAGTCAGTGTATTATGACAGCAAGGTTATTACATACTGAGTATTGGACTGTCTTACATTGTGCACTGGCATGTCTGGGGAAAACTGAAATTGAATTACGTACAAGTTGTGATAAAATCGTAATCTTTTAATTTACTTTACAGTGATCAAAGATGTATGAAATTTTGAACTTGAGGCTTGAATTTTATTTGTGCGACTCAAATTATGAATAAACTTCATAATGTAAAGAATACATAACACAATTATACCACAAATATGATACAATATAGATCGATAGGTTAAACATTAGTGTAAGAAAATTATTACTTACAGTCATGGAATAGACAAACTGTGGTTACGCTGTCGTTGTGCAGCGATATTCATGACTTATTGGGTTATGTTAAGGATATTTTTTATAATAAAGCAATGCTTATGAAATTTCCAGAAAAAAAAAGAGAAGACATTCAAACACCCCTCCCACAATCAAGTACAATATATATATACAAAATATGTAGTACACATTCCATGGAGCGCAAAGTGGGTAAGACTATAGAGAAATACGAAATTCGTTCTCATTTTTCAAGTTGATATTTCATTTCCATCAAACAAAATAATTAGAAATACAATGAAACACTCGAAAATCAGTACCACAATGCGATGAACAGCATAACATTGTAAAAGAGATATAGGTAAATTATCAGCAGAGATACAAATAACTGTTACATCACAGTGGTGAATGCATAAACATTATTGCTGGAAATGGAGGGGACTGCTGAAAAGCAGGGCTTGTAGAATGCAGTCCCCTCATAAAGGACAAAAAAGAAATAACAGCAAAAACAACAAGAACAACAATTTCCCTCAACGATAGTAAAAAAAAAATACAGACAGAGTAATACACACATGCATGCATACATACCAACTCATATTAACAAACACAAAGCGGCTCTCTTGTAAGGAAAGATTGATGAGAGGATAGAAAGATATAAGGAAGGTATTAAGTCCGAGGTGGACGGGGGGGGGGGGGGAGAGGGAAATGGTGGATCATAACCAGGGCACTGGGGGCACAGGCTCGCTGATAAACAAAGAGTAGTGAGGTTACCGATCCAACAACGATTTTGAAAATCAAAATTAAAAAAACATATATATTTTGCTGCATACGAAGTTTTTAACTAATTCTTTAACTTTAAAGAAAATGTATTAAAAATTTAAAAACTTCTTGTATAGTATTATCAAGAGAATTCCAGAATTTTGGTCCAGAAAAGGAGAATAAAGATTTTGCAAAAACCGTCCTAGTCAAAGGCAAATGATATTCATGGGATTGACGGGTTGGATATGCATGAATAGTTTCATTCTTTAAGAACATGGAATCAAACACAGGGGAGAGAATGGTTGGTGAGTTTAGACATGAATTGTCCTAATTGCAAACGATAAAGGTCATATTTTCAAAATATTATTTTCGTGAAATAAATTATAAGTATGACTTCTCCACGATTCGTGACAAATGATACGAAGAGCTTTTTTTTTCTGTAATGATAGTATTCTTCCTGTATAAGTAGAAAAAGTGTTTCCCCATGCGAGTATACCAAAGTTTAAGTAAGGTAGTATCTAACAGAATATAACATAAAAAGTACATTTTTGTTAAAATAAAATGTAACTTTGTTTATAACACTTATATTCCTTGAAATAACACGACATACAGAATCAATATGCAAACCCCAGGTAAGGTTATTGTCCAGAATCAAACCTAGAAATTTGATGGAAGAGACTTCGTCTATGACCGTGTCTTCCAGGAAAACATTTCTCGGTAGATTTTCCAGCGAATTACTGCACAGCATGCACTTTTTTTTTTTGCATTTTTTTTTCAAATTTATTGACAGTTTGTTCGCTCTTATTCAATGGAGTAACTTCGTTAATTCACAGTTTAAAGTATCATGTGTTAGTCGATCAGAATCAGTATCAGATAAACACATTATTATCATCCGCAAATAATAAGAAAGAGAGGATGTTTGAAGAAATCGACATATCATTGACATAGAATTTTGACATGGACATAGAGAATGTTATAAAGTTATCGCGGTCACACACCTTTCCCGGCCAGAAAAGTGAATGAAATACTCTCACCCCATCCCCTAATCAAAATATTGCCTTTTCGAAAAATATACATTCAAAGAGTGCAAGAAAAAAAAAAAGTTCAGCACCAAGGGTCAACCGATGTCATGAGTATATGGGTGCCACCTAAAATGACCATTTGTGGTAGAAATGCCAAAATTTGACCATGCGGTTCTGCCTCTCCACCTGCTCCGACTGTGTTGTAGCATTCCTTCAGGTAAATGCGCTGCAGCTTGGCAACACGAGTTGTGTGGCTTCCCTCGAGTCTCTGTATTCCAATGCGAGTGGAAAACAGAACAAGTCGAAGGACGTAATCTTCCGCAGCATCCGTAACTGTCCGCAAATATCCGTAAGCGGACGAAAGTGCTGATATACGTTAACTTGCGGTTACTTTCGGATACTTACGGTGGACGTAAATGAACGCAAATGGACGGGAGGTAATTTTTTTTTTTCCGGGTGGTCTGCGTCCAGTCTACGGATAGTTACGTTCAGTTACGGATAATTACGTTTGGTTACGGTTACCTGCGTAAGTCTGCATCCGCAGAATCTGTCTGCGAAATTTTGAACATTTCAAAATTTCGCAGGCTTGGCGTCGTCATTTTGCGTTTCTTTACGGATGAGTTACGGAGAGTTACGTCTCCATCCACACTGCGTCCCCCTGCGTTCACTCATCCGTATCTATCCGCGGCGGACGTAACCCATCGCAAAGCAATGTGTGACTGGGGCATTAAGTACAGCATGTTGCGTGCATGAAGAATACTCGACGGAAATGCGAACAACGCAAATTTTTCAATAATCATGGGAGAAAATGTACCCAAGGAGTGGGATGAGCTGTCTTGAGTTTTTTTTTTTTCTTTCCTGTATTTTTCCTTTCTTTTTCTCTTATTTCTCTATTGTGTGCGGGTCGAGAGTTATTTTCTTTCTTTCTTAGGACCTATCTCAACTATTAAACCATTTGATTTTTTTTTTTCAGTTTTTCCAACACATAATCTCTAGCTTCAAATGTAGTTTTGGCATACTTTAGATTCTGCGATTTTTCGCTCATCAAACATTTCTTTCTCTTTGGTAGTCTTTATTTTTTTTTTTTACTATAAAGTTGTTGATAGTTGTTCGATGTTTAGATGTATGCTACGATTTTGATTTGTTGAAAACGTAGGTCATACATCACCCAAACATGCGCTAAACGTTCGTGAGAATGTATCAAAAGGTACGCGAACAGGTTGTGGTTACGTCGTAAAAAAATCGAAAAAAAACCTAGCAGATTTAGCAAAACATACGCAAGACATTTTCCAAAGGGTGGGATTTCACGGAGCACTCGAACGATTTGCGAAGGACGCGAATGGCAAAATCCAGCATTCGCATTTTGGTCTGCAAAAGATCGCCAAACGAACGTGAGGGTTCGGAAGCGTCGTCAATTGTTCGCGAATGTCGTTTTTACTGCGGCGAGAATTTCAAAAGAGTTTGAAATTTTCTGCGAACCTTTTCCGCACATTTGGTCGTGATTTGCTCGTGAATTGTTTTCGAAAGTGTCTTTAAAGCCTCGTCATCAATTATGCGCAAGACCTTCGCAAGACACGCGCGATGTTCGCAAAATGTTCGTGAAACCCCAAACAGACTCCGAAACTTTGGAGAATGTGTCGCGTATGTTAAGCGAAATCTGCGAAGTTTTTCCGATCATTTTACGACGTAATCGCAAACTCTTCGCGTACCTTTTGAGACATTCTCGCGAACGTTTAGCGCACGTTTGGGGGATGTATGACATATACGTTTTCTACAAATAAAAATCGTAGCATACACCTAAACATCAAACAATTATCAACAACTATAGTAACAAAAGAAATTAAAGACTAGCAAAGAGAAAGAAATGTTTGATATAAAAAAAAATCGCAGAATACAGTTAAAATTAATTTAAAGTATGTAAAATTTCATTTGAAGTGTAGAGATTATGTGTTGTAGGAACTGCAAAGAAAAAATCATATGCTTTACTAGTGGAGATACGTCCTAGGAAAAAAATGTAGGCAAGCACACAATAGAAAAATGAGAGAAAAAGGAAGGAGAAATAGAGGAAAGAAAAAATTCAACTCAAGACAGCTTCCACCTCTCCTTGGGTACATTTTCTCCCATGATTATTGAAAAATTTTCGTTGTTCGCATTTCCTTCGCGTGTTCTTCGTGTACGTAACATGCTGTAGTTTAGCAATGATACACACGACATTCGCACATACGTCGTGGAAACTTCGTACAAATTGCGCAAGAATAGTTTTCGGCTTCATTGTCGGAAAACATTCGGAGAAAAACTTTTCCGAATGTTGGATTTTTTCATTCGCGTCCTTCGCAAATCATTCGCGTGCTCCGTGAAATCCCACCTAAAGTTTTGGGGTCTGTTTGGGGTTTCACGAACATTTTGCGAACATCGCGCGTGTCTTGCGAAGGTCTTGCTCATGTGTCGAGGCTTTAAAGGCTCTTTCGAGAACAAATCACGAGCAAATCACGACCAAGTGTGTGGAAAAGGTTCGCGAAAAAATTCAGATTTTTTTTTTTGAAATTCTCGCCGAAGTAAAAACGACATTCGCAAACGATTGACGATGCTTTCGAACCCTCTCGCTTGTTGGGCGTTCTTTTGCAGACTAAAATACGAATGCTGAATTTTGTCATTCGCGTCCTTCGGAAATCGTTCGCGTACTCCGTGTCAACACCTTAACTGGCTATTAAAGCGTTTAATCTCTACCAAGCCGGGATAGCTGTTTGATGAATGGGACAAAAACAAGGATATTAAACTCTGGGACAATAACAATGAAAGGAATATCAAATTAACTTGAAATGTCCTATTAAAACATTCTGTCCATGAATAATGCCAACTTTCAAAGCAGTAACTTTATCTTTTCAAATATGTGTGGCGCTCCGTCGGAATGAGTCAAAAGTCGCAAAAAATGAAATCGTAGTTATGCCTATAAGTGAATTCTACAGACTCTAAGCTTTACACTGATATGTAATACAACTCATTTCGACATCCCTATAGATCATAAAAACGAATATTAACCACGTTTGTTATGTCAGTTGATTTTCTAAATAACGGAGAAAATCGCTCTCAAAGTTCAGGCTATGTTCATGCTCACAACCTGTTTCTTTCACGGGACGAAACAATACAACTGTCCTGCTTAGCGACGGCGTTTACGCTCCATCGCACGCACTACCGTATAAGGCGATAGCTTGGGTATGTAAGATAATCAACCAATCGCAGGACAGGTCTATCATTAACGATTCTGACCAATACGGCAGCCCGAATGTAAACTTCGGCGCGTTTGTGTCCGTGCCGCTGCCGCCGCATGAATGAGTCGGTACGCGTTGTGTGTCGGCTGCGTTGTGGTTTGCCGCAATTTTTAACTCACAAACAATAGGAAACAGTAGAAAGAAAAGAAGGCACGCAGTGCGTCTTACGAGAAGCGTCTTTTAGCGAGGGCGTTGATCGCTTCCATTCTCCTCCCATACATGTTGTTGTCAATGGAAACTAAAGAGGATGCGTTTAGCAAGTACCAATACCTAAATAGAACCTGAGAACCTATTGTAGGCGGGCACGCAATGCGTCTTACGAGAAGCGTCTTTTAGCGAGGGCGTTCATCGCTTCCATTCTCCTCCCATTTTGTTGTCAATGGAAACTAAAGAGGATGCGTTTAGCAAGTACCAATACCTATTAAATAGAACCTGAGAACCTATTCTAAGCGGGGGTTCAAAAGACAGCATCGGTAGAAAAAGTCAATGAAGTTGATTAACGATAGTCGTCTTTTGAGATCGTGTTCTTTGCGTGTACTTAAAACCCTCAAATTACGCACATGGTCGTAATGTTGCAGAGCATCAAAAACTGCTTTCGCGTCTTTTCTGCTGCAGCTGTATACAGCCGTAACATTATGAATTCCCGCCATATTAAAGGCACATTTCCTTTATAGGCGTTGCGTGCACAAAAATTATCGCTTATCAGAAGTATCAGAAGTATCAGAAGCAAAGGTTGATGTAGGCTTGACAGCTTCACGTTGGGTTTACAATGATTCTCAGTCACTTTTCTAATAGCATAGCATATAAAAAACAATTAACTTGTAGCTTAAGCGGATTTTTTTTTTTTTTTTTACATCACATGTGCAGTTACAATCTTTCTGCGTTTGAGAAGTGGATCATAAATGATAATACTGAAAAATATTCCGAATTAATACTAAGGCCTTCTTCACTTCGTTTTGTATTCACAAACCTTATCAGAAAAAAAAAATGATTGCTTGATTACTTTCGGGTAAAGGGAACTACCGGAAAGGAACCGCATTTAATTTTCTTGTTAACGAACCTAAGCTAATAGCAAACCATATTTCATTGTGTGATTAACGAACCTTCAGAATAATCAATTGTATTACCCCCCTCCCCAAGGAAAAAAAAAGCATTTCAATGTCATGCGTTGTCAATAGCGATAAAAGGCCCGTTTTTATTTCGTAGTGTGTCTCAGTACTCCTGTGCTTATTTCTAAGGATGTGCCTCTCTTAATGATTGCGATTGATGTTCAACTATTTCTTTCACGCGAGCTTGAACAGGAAGAAGCTAAAATTCAGGCAAGGAGACGAGTTTTCTTCCATGAGATGCAATCATTAAGACACATCTATTCACGAAAGTTGTGTGATTGCTTATGTGCTAAAGAATTGTGTCCATTACATGAATCAGGCACTATACAAAACGGTTGAAATCTGCTGAAAGTCGAACTTCATTTTGTTTTTTGTTTTTTGTTCAATTTCATTTCAATTTTAAGCGGGGATAGACTAGAAATTAGTTTGTCTATACTGGCAGGAGACATTACAGTTTTCCAGTACATGCTCCGCATTTAAACAGTCGCCATATTTTCGTGGTCAGAATCAGATAATGGACACGTGATATATTATAAAAATGAAAATAGAAGACAACGAACACGCCATATGTACAAACATTATGAACTTCAATGAATTAAACTTACCTGTGATATTCTGCATAAAAAACAAGCACGCCGATTAAATGATTTAATATAATTAATAGAGCACACAGCGATATCATGCATGGCAGATCAAATCAAGTTCAATTGGTGAGAAAGCTAAATGAAGTTAAAAAGTTGACTTCTTTTCGTTTCTCTTTCAATTCATGAAAACAGAATTACATTGTATATCTATTGAAGAGGATTGTCTCTGTTGCGAACGATCGCCATATATAGCACTGTTAGTCTCCTGCGCAAATCCAAATCCCTAAATAATTTTTGCTTGATAATGTAATAACCCTGCTCATAATTTCATAAAGGACTCGCAAATTCAAAGTTTCAAACCGTATACTAAAACATTATATTGTATACGGTGTATTTCAAAAAACATTTTGAATGCGTTGCGTGTTAGCATGTTAATAGCACCAATCTGCCTTTTATTTTCCGTATACGTAAAGCGCACAGAAACGTAACCAAATGTTACAAAATACAGTGAAATCCATTGTACGGCGTGGTACTATCATTAGAAGTATATCCCATTCCTTTTTACTTTTATTTGTTTGAACCAAACCATGTGTCATTTTCGTAGCGACATCACTAGGAATTAGAATGTATGAAGATAATCGTTACTCATTTTTTTTTTTGCGCTGCTATTATAGCATTTACATTTTCAACTTTTATTGACATGCAGTACTATGTTACTGTATTGTTACGATTACGAATGTTGGTTATGAATTCAAAAGACTGGTTTATTAATCGAACTACAAAGGTAATAGCTGTTTTGAAATTAGTTCGATACAAGTTCAAAATGCGATCGAAGTCATTGTCATAGGGGGAACTGATAGCTCTAGAAAACTTGTTTAGGCTAGTAAAGATTGCCGTATAGGCAATCTTTGTAGAAAGTTTTGACTTAGGCCGTTTATTGAGTATTTTGAGAAATTTGATAAAGAATTATTTGTTTTGATTATGTCAAGAATTAGTTTGAACTGTGAGAATAAAAAGGCGCGGTTACCCAAACAATGTCGTAGTTCGATTAGACAGTCATGATGGGTAAAGTGAATTCATGACTTGACTAATCCTTACTGAATTGATGATCACTTCTGTAAACCATCAGTTATGTCTTGTAATCGTAGTCAAAATTCTTTTGAGCGATGAGACGAAAACCAACAAACAAAATGCCGTGTATCATCGCTCGAGATTCCAACATTTGGCGTCACCCGACCAACAATAAGTGACAAATCAAATGGAATATTATGTTGTGGGATAGCAGACTGTGTTACGATTGTTAAATGTTTCGAGCAATTGTTTAAAAAAAAAGAGAAAATGAGGCAAAGTTCAAGAAATTAGAAAAAAGCACGTAAATGCAGGCGATCATGTTTGATAATCATAGGGAAAGAGATTACAATCGGCCGTGCGGATGTATATGATTGCCTTATTTACATGTCTGATTTCTGTAAACTATGTGATATTTAAATTTAAGTTCCCTTCCCTCCTTGATAGAAGTTTTGTTGGGTTTTCGCTATAGGCATTTATTAGGAAACGCTGTAAAAACGACAACAAATGCCTACTATACATCAAGAGATGACCTATACATACATGAAACACAAAAAAAAATCTCTACGTTGTGATATAAATCAACTGCTTGTTTGTTTGTTTGTTTGTTTGTTTATTTGTTTGTTTGTTTTGAATTACCATGGTCTTTGTCGGGGGAAAGATGAAGAAAAGTAGTAGAGTGTATCACTCTCAAATCCGGATGATTGCGATAAGTGTGTATCCCCGCCCTTTCTATACAGGTAAACGATTTAAGCTTGGTATGCTATTATAAAAGCCTGCATGTGTCACGCGGAAGAACTGATTCCGTGATCACTTTTAGCCTTTCATAAAATTCACGTTTTAAGATGGTAACGATAGCTTGTAGGAGATAGAGTAAGTTAGCGTCACTGACTGTGGTTCTGAACACAAAAGGAGACTGAAAATTCCTTTACAAATTAGCAGACATAATGCCGATCCTCCAACACTGTTGCTCCATTCCGTCATTGATTCTGCTATCAATGGCGAAGAAAGAATACTGGTTGCGTGATTATCCACCCCTTGATAGCAGGAAGTTTACCTTTCATTGTTTAAGGCTTCGTTGATGCGGGGTTTACTCGGATACAAGGCGTGAACATTGCCGTCCGAGTTCTTTCATTCGAAATTCCTCAGAATACGCAATTCAATGGGCAATTAGCGCTGCTACTTGGCAAAGCTGTTAGCCAACCCAATTGTCCCAATTCTTTGCAGACTTGACCTCTCGCATGTCAGCTACACGCAATACACGGCAAACAGCTTTCATTACAAACATTCTGATTAAAAAACAAAACAAAATGAAGAAGCACACTTTTGAGTAGCGACACAGCTTTCTGTCCCTTTCTCAAATAGGTCCCACTTCTAAAAAAAATACAGAGATGACTAGAGTCAGAATATCCTCCAAATTAGGGAACACGAGCTATCTGGGCATTAATAATGTTTGTCTTCCTATTTCTCTCCATGCCGTCACGGTCCAAACCATCATAAGTAATAAGGCAATAAGTTTCATTAACCAGGGAAATAATAGTACGCATTACATACATTTGGCGAATTATCACACAAATTGTCGACTTTATAAAAACGAGAATAATTGACAACTTAGACCCTACTATATCTCCAGAGATGAACTTTAAACAGCAAGTCACATACCAGGGAATGAAAGTTATGATTATTTGAACAAATTCATTAATGAGGCCAATTAATAACCGTTGTAAAAGTACACACACGCATAAAAAAGGTTTCGAGTTCGATATGTGATCATTGTATTAGCTCATAGATAAAGTATCATAAATTTTGCGTGATCGTTCGTTGGAATTATTTTTTTCAGTGCGATTTGTGCGTCATGTCAATCACCACTCATTGAAATGGAGTGCATGTATCAAACGAAACTCGCTGGTCATGCAATCAATAGCCTTGGTCAGCTCACTATTATTGCGTAATTCTATAGCCCTCGCCGCTTGGCCGCCGACGCCGCCGACGCCGCCGCGCGCACCATGCTTTGTTTTGTCTTCAAAGGGGTCAAGAGCAATGCCTCATTAGCATACACCCTAGCAACGGAGGCGGAGTCTCGATCTGGCAAGAACAATAGGTGCGAAACGCAACGCAAAGGCGAGCGTTCGAAAAAAATGTAACCGAAAAAAATTGTCTCAGAAAAACGGTGATTTGGGACACTTGTACTCATTTTCACACGCTGAAATTTTCTGTACAAACAGATAAAACATAAAGGAATCAAAATCCGTCATAAAAAAATTTCGACCCGAGTAGTGCTTCCCCTTCATTTTCGGCTCATTACGGGAAAACTCCCCGTGCGACTTATGACTCATTTTGTCGGAGCGCCACACAATTATTCTCGGACTTAAGATTGAAAAGTGTGCAAGTGGTTATCAAGAAATGAAAAGGGGCTTCTAAGACATACCTAATCTCACTACTCTATAAAAAAAGGTTGTACAGAAATGGCTGGAAATGCACTTTCCCTGAACATTGATTTGGTTGACCCGTTTCACCCTTTTCGAGTCCTCACGTAAAAGCAAGGGGTGCGACTTTTTGTTCGTTTTGTAATGCACGGTCACATATGTAAAAAAAAAAAAGAATGTGAGTAAAGAAAGAGAGTGAGAGAGAAACGGAGAAACGTACTCTATGTTGATGACGCTCAAAAGAATTAGTTCTATTCAAGTTTAATTTGCTTGATTTTAATTTTATTTCCGAATTTCTTTTTCATACATAAGTTTAAAACAAAGTCAATTGAACAAACAAATGAAGCACAGTATAATTTGAACCTGACAGTTAAAACTGATAAATTATGAATTCAAATATCCGTCATTTTTTTTTTTTTTTTTTTTTTTGGTGGGGGGGGGGGGGAACAGTGCAAATGAAACCAAACTGGCATTATTTTATGCGTATATTCATGCGGACATATGACCCCGTATATCTGCCGTTCAAAACCAAATTAAGCAACTTGATATACAGAAATACAGGATACCATCATCATTAGCAAACGCTTGGCGAGGACAATGGCCTCAGAAATGACTGTCTAAACATTACGACATTGTAAGAATATGATATACAACTCACCACTTACTGAGTGGCAATAAAGAGAGAGAAAAAAATGCAGCGGTGAATGGTGCAAAATGTGAAGTGTTTGTGTGGAAATTAGTTGTGAATAATGTATGTTGTGTACGTTCAGTTCGAAACCCTTACTTTAAATATAGAAGTGAACACAAAAACATAAATAGCGACATGTTCCCATATTTGAATACATTCATATTGGTTTAATATGATATCCTTAAGATATCTTCTAAATAGATATACATCTACACAAATAAATATTGAAATTATGAATTTGGAAACCAATAAACAGCGAGAGATTATCAAGTTGGTTGAAAGTGAATTTATGCTTAGAATTGTCGTATAAATCTCATTGATTTCAATGTTTTTTTTTTTTATTGAGAAAAAAATTGGTTGGAGGGAGATAAAAAGAAAGAGGTTGTAATCAAGCGCATGACTCGTTTTTTTTTTTTATATATATATTCAGTTTATTTCAGCTGTACCACAATTTCCTCTCACACAGTTTTACAATACGTATTATGGGGTAATATTAAAGCACTATTCATTATTAGTAAATATTTCTGAGAAACCAAGTTTCTCAGATGGTAAAAAATTCCGATTCCTCTAGAAACTGAAGTATTAACATTGTGTAAAAGACACAATTTAGCCGATGCTAATACCAAAGAATTTAGATGTCTTTTTTAACAACTGGCTGTACGTCAATAGAAATACAGGAATCAGAGGATTTGCTATTTCAGGGATTATGAAGCTTAAAGCTAAAAAAAAAATACTCTTAGAAATATTAAGTAACAGCTTATTACATAAAATCTAATGACATACTTTTCTTTTCTCTGAATTTGATGCGGAAAAAGACTTTCATATAGTAGAGCGGTTAAGCCCTCAAAATTGGCGGAATTGTGCAACACTTGACTAAAGCATGAAACTTTCACCGGTGTTAGTATATACCATAAGATTTATTTTAAGATCGGGAGGTAAGTCTGATTTGACCTCTGATGACCTCCAGAGGTCAATGAACTTTAAATACCAGAATATCGATGTTTTGAGACATTTGTGAATGATATATGTGGTTATGATGAACTAAACATGCATCTATACTTCAGGGAATCCATTTTCTGACTCCACAGAGCATGGGCAGATTTGAACCTTTGCCCTCTGGTGACCTTTAGAGGTCAATGACCTCAAAATGTAAGAAAATTGATATTTTGCGTCATTCATTAATGATATACACAGTAATAATGTACTAAAACTATATTTTTCTCACGGTGAAATTGTCTTCCTGTTCAACAGAGCCTTGAAAGGTTTCTACCTTCGACCTCTGATGAACTCGAGAGTTCAAGGACATTAAACATGTTAGAAAATTGATATGTTAATGCGTCACTCGTTACTGATACATGGTAATTATGTACTGATAACTCATTTTTGTAAGTGGAATTGCTTCAATGTTCCACAGAGTCTTTGTAGCCAGGTTTCTATATTTGACCTCTGATGACATCAGATGACCTATGATGAGGTCAATGATCTAAAAATATCGGAACATTGATATTTGGTGCATTTGGTTGATGACAAACATGATTAAGATGTCATATTCATTTGTATTACAATTATTTTCCTACTCCACAGAGCAAGAGATATTACTTACGTGTCTCTACCTTTGACCTCTGAGGGCTGTGACATTTCACTGACCTCAAAATATCAAAATATTGATATTTAATTTTAGTCAATGGTAACCTTATACCCCATGGAGAGGCGGATCCAGGAATTCTGTAAAGGGGGGGGGGGGTGATGACCTCTAGAGGTCAATGACCTCAAAATATCATAATATTCATCTGTGATGTCATTAATTAATGGTAAACATTGTTAAGATATCATACAAAACAAGCAAACATATTTTTCTTGCAATGAAATTGTCTTCATATTCTAAAGAGCAGACAGGCTTCTACCTTTGACCTCTAATGACCTTGAGAGGTCAATGACCTCAGAATATCATAATATTGAGCTATGACATCATTGGTTGGTGATAAACATGGTAAAGCTGTACAAAACAAGCGTATTTGTTTTACAATGATATTGTCGTCATATTCCAAGGCACACAGACGAGTTTCTGCCTTTCACCTCTGATGATCTCGAGAGTTCTATGACCTCAAAATATCAGAATAGTTTGGCAATATTGATTAATGGTTAACATGATGATGTTCTAGAGCGCATTCGTAGCCCCTGTTTAGTAACGAGCCATTAACTTTCACCTATGAAAATCGCACAAGGTCAAAGACCTCAAATGAAATGTGATGATATTAATTTTGATATTGCAATAGCTAATAGTTTATTTTTCATAATGTAGGGCTTACAAACCATGCATTTCTGTGACCAAAAAAAAAAAAAAAAAAGGCTGCTCTTTCCGCAGAACTTTCAAGGCAATCATCTACATCGGCTGTGTGCACAACGCAGGGGTGTGGATCTGTTTTCAGGTGGGAGGGGGGCTTGGAAAATACAGTATGTGTAATCATAAGTCTATGGTGCAAAGGAGTGGAACAGGGGGGGGGTATTGGTCGGGGATGGGATTTTTGCAGTTTTAGACCTGAAATCAGTTATTTAGTGCAGCTCTGTTTGATGTGTGCGTCATCACTTATATGTCACTTAATGGGGTGTTGGCGCATCTCACCACCCCCCCCCCCCCGCATACGTAATGCATATGTTTTGTGGACCATTTTTGAAAATCATGGATCGCCAAAGTGTACCAAGTCGATATGGGGGGGGGGGGGCAGCAAGAACAGCGTTAGAGAAGGTAGGGTATTCCACTCCCATTCCAGAGAGCTCTTGTCTTTTGAGAAATGAGATTCAACGATCTGGCACACATGCACCATCGAAGAAATATCTCGAAATTGGTATCAGAGAGGTGTCGTAAGTCAGCCATCGATGGAGGGAGACGATTCAAGGGAAGGATGTGGGTGAAGGTATTCCCCTCTACATTATGGAGCTATTGCATTCTTTTGTTTTCAATTTAAGGATCTCGTGCCACTCTGGGTTGAACTACCCTTTTGTTAAAGAAAAACATCCATCCCAAAATGTGTAGCCATAATCAATGCGTGGTTGATGTAGCGAGAGGAGGGTATGAATGGGGCTGTCCCCAACCCTTCCCATGTGAGGGAACTTTTGAAACAGAAATAAAAAAAAAAAAAAATTCCTATGTGTACACATTTCTGATGGAATATTTGGGAAATTATCAGTAAAAGTAGTATACACTTCTCAATCTAAAGGGAGAAACCGGGGCAGATTTCTGTAAAAGAAAAGCATAAACTAAAACAAAACAAAACAAAACATGGTCCACATATCAGAATTTATTGGAGGTGGGGGTCAGCTATCCCTACCACCAACCCACCCCTCCTCCAATCTGATGCCCTGGTATGAGCATGTATTTTTTCCACATGTTGAAAATAAGAGAGAATTGTAAACACAATTGTTCAGTGGTCGCTATCCAAGTCAATGATAATGAATAACGTTTATATAGCGCTTAATACTGATGTTTCTAAGCGCATTGATTCGGAAAAAAAAAGAAGAAGTATGACATTAAAATAAAATACAGCATTATGTAAGTATACAAATTATGATATAACATGCAACAGCAAAACAACATAGTTAAAGTTGAGTAAACAGATAAGTTTTCAACGATGACTTGAACTTATCAACGTTATCAGCATTACGAATATGGAGAGGAAGTTTATTCCAGAGAGACGGGGAAATAACAGAAAAAGCCCTATCACCATAGCGGGTGCAGGTGCGGGGACCATGTGATAGTTGGAGAGTGGAGGAAGAACGAAGAGAACGGGTTGAAGTGGAGGAGCGGAAAGAAATTAAGTCTTTGAGGTAAGATGGAGCAAGATTATTACATATCTTGTAAACGATAAGGAGGATTTTGAAGGTGATACGTTGATGTATGGGGAGCCAGTGGAGGGATTGGAGAACAGGAGTAATGTGGTCAGATCTTTTTGTAAGGGTTACAAGCCTAGCAGCTGTGTTTTGAATTCTTTGAAGTGGTGCAATACTAGAAGCAGGGAGACCAACAAGAAGGGAATTGCAGTAGTCAAGGTGGGAAGAAACAAATGCGTGGATGAGACGTTCAGTGGAAGACTGATCCAATAACTTACGGATTTTACCAATTTTACAGATACCCCAAGCAGCAGAACGACATGAGTTCTTAATGTGTTGTTGAAAATTCAGGTGCTTATCTACAATAACTCCGAGATCTCTGACGGACTGAGAGGTGGGTATAGTACTGTCTTCGAGGGAAAATTCTGTGAGAGAACCACCTCGCCTAAACTGAGAATGAACATATAAAAATTCTGATTTAACACAATTCAATTTCAAGTAATTATCACATGACCATTGCTTAATATCCTCAACACATCTACTGAGTTTGCAGAGTGCTTCGACTTGAGTATTTGGTTGTATGATTATATAAATTTGAGTATCGTCGGCATACATAACATGTAGAATATCTTCATGAGAGTTGATTACAGAAGACAGAGGGGCTGTGTATAGAATAAATAGTAAAGGACCAACCACAGACCCCTGGGGGACACCATGTCTGTGAGGGAATGACTGAGAAAGTGCACCGTTAACGTTTACCATCTGGTGGCGGTCATGTAAGTAAGATGAAATCCATCTCAAGACTGTTCCCGTAAGACCAAAGTTGGACTCTAATCTGTTCAGAAGAATCACATGATTGATAGTGTCAAACGCAGCAGAATAATCTAAAAGCAGGAGAGCAGCTTCGTGGCCTTTGTCTACTGCTAAGAGGAGGTCATTGAGTACCTTCAATAAGGCGGTTTCTGTGGAATGAAAGTGCCTATAGGCAGACTGACTAGTAGGAAACAACTGGTGTTCATCGAGGTGATCTCTGAGTTGGCGAGCCACCACTTTCTCAAGAACTTTACCAACAAAAGACAAATTAGCAATGGGGCGGAAATTGTTCAAATCATTATGGTCTAAACTTGGTTTCTTCAAAAGGGCAATATGTGAGACCTTTTGAAGTGCTCAGGAACTACGCCAGATGACAATGAGAGGTTCAGAATATGAGTTATTGCAGGAAGAAATTCATCTAGACACTCTTTTAGTAGCCATGTGGGAAGAGGATCTAGAGAACATGACTTGGACGGAAGAGAATTAATGAGACGTTTCACTTGTGACTCAGTGATTAAAGCAAACTCTGAAAATACACACTCGGTGTTTACATCAATGTGAGAGGAATTTGAGAAAGAGATTTCAGGAGACACTGGGAATGAAGAAGCAATGGTGCTAATCTTGTTGTCGAAAAACTCAGCGAACCGATTGGCCAGTACAAGATTTGAAGTATGGTCAGGGAAGAACAGAATCCAGATGTGCAATTGTGAGTTTTTTGATGATGTTGAAAAGTTGTTTGGTGTCTGCGGCAGCAATCTCCTGTCTTAGGTGCCTTGACTTAGCGTCGGCAAGGCGGTTGTAGTAGGACTCACACTCTTGCCGATACAGCTCTCTGTCAATGCAAAGACCAGACTTGATCATACGGCGCTCTGCGCGGCGTCTGCGCCTCTTAGCCTCCTTCACTTCTGCCGTGTACCAAGGATTATTCGGCCGCACTGTTACTGATCTAGTCTTGAGTGGAGCGTACTTGTCAAGCAGTCTTGTTACATGAGAGTTGAGCTGCAGGACAGCCTCGGAGGACACGCTGGCTCTCTGACCTGGGAAAGTGATGCTGCAATGTCGTATTTAAAGGAGCAGAGGTCCATAGACCGTAGATTTCTGGAGGTGATCTGCTTCCTAGGGTTCGCCGGGCCTTTGAGGTTGAGGGTGGTGATGACGGCGGAGTGGTCAGAGGGCAGAGATGTAACAAGATTCACATTCGATACAATATTGTCGACTTTTCTGCTAAGAACTAGGTCAAGCGTATGTCCGGCTTTATGAGTTGCCCCTGTAACATGCTGTTGAAATCCTAAAGAGTCGATGGTGCTTAAAAAAGACACAGCCAAATTATCCGAGCAATCATCAACATGTATGTTGAAATCCCCGAGCAGAATGGAACGATGGTCATCGATTGCCACTGATTCCAGAAGTGTAGGGAATTCTGACAAAAATAAGTTATTTGTTAAGTTGTTCTTAGCAGAAGGAGGTGGTCTGTAGATGCCATATACTCTGAGAGCAGATGAATGAGAAAGGTTGATTGTGACATCAAGGAGCTCAAATGATGAGAACACGAAAGTGTCATTTTTGGAAATACGTGCAGTTGAACGGACAAGCAAGCAGATGCCACCACCTCTGGAATTTGTTCGAGGGCAGTGTACAAAATCAAGTTTGGAAGAGAGGCCTTCAGATCTGCACTTATCAGGTCGTCTTTTTGTGTGCCAGTTAACCAAGTCTCAGTTATAACGAGAATATCGAGCTTGGCATCTACCACTAGGTCACATATGTATGCAGACTTGTTGTTCAGGGAGCGAGCATTCCAAATACCAATACGAGTTACAGAGGATATGTCACTTACTGTAGGCCTAGATCTTGTCCGACGGTCTGTAACGACACAAGATGATAGATGTGGTTTGTGAGCTCTGCGACCACGATGTGTACGACGACGTCGTCTGATGCCGAGCTCACAGATCCTTTGCCAGACATCTTGATGAAGAAATTGGTCGGCACCTTTATTAAGGTCATGTAATGCGTGAACATCATAACTTACACGGTGGGGTGGATCGGAGTCATGATGCATACGTAGGCTTACATTGTCGCATTGGTGATGGTCCGACTGAGTCGGGCCAGGATTCAGCTGTATGTCCCCACATAACAAGATAGAAAGCTGGAAACATGCATGGTGGTTACTATAGTAAGCAATTGGATGACCATGGTATTTCCACGAGTCCGGTTTGGTGGTATTCACGCACTTAAGAGGTCCAGGGGTTGAATGAACTGATCCTCTGCGGATGAAATGAATGGTGACAGGACTGCACAAAAGATGAGAAGCCACCTGCAAAACCCCTCCATTGATGATGATTGCTCAAGTACAAGAGTCAGTATACACTGAATACAAGAGTCTGTTTACACAGGAATTTGTGTCGGCTCACAAGAATGGATGGAAAGCTGCTTGGTAATCTCCTCCATTGATGGTTGCTCGATCAAGTACAAGAGTCAGTACACACTGAATACAAGAGTCTGTCTACACAGGAATTTGTGTCCGCTCACAAGAATGGATGACAAGCTGCTTGGTAATCTCCTCCATTGATGGTTGCTCAAGAACAAGAGTCAGTACACACTGAATACAAGAGTCTGTCTACACAGGGATCAGTCTCCACTGAAGCAAAGTATGCAGAATGGGTACCTGCACCCATGTACAAAATGGTGGCACAGGGTAGTAGAACGGCATAGGAATAAAATACAAGAGAATATAACAAATCGTACACCAAGAATGCACCAAAATTGTCTAGGAAAGCCCCAGAACAACAAAATATTATGTTACAAATTAGATACAAAACACTCAACATAAAACACTTTACAGGAGGAAATATTACAGAGCCCGATATGAGTGGGGCTACCTAGACCAGGCGCACACCAAAAAGTCAAGTAAATTGTTTACCAATATCACCTGTTTACCTTGAGATGATGTACAAATTGTATGCATGGTATTTGCCTTGCACAATATTACATCAATTTCAATTTTAGTATTCTCGCTTATATTTTGATGTGAAAGTTGTTCACCTTGACATGATTTTATTTGTACATGTAGAACATGATTTATAATACAAGATTGAAAATGAAATCGCACATTACTCAATGAC